>NC_041389.1:135708502-135709187 GCF_002162155.2 Triticum dicoccoides
GGTGAGGGAGGCGGCGAGGGAGGCGGTGCTCGGCTCGGGGACGGCGAGGGAGGCGGCGCTCGGCTCAGGGATGGCGAGCACGGGGGGGGAGGGGGTAGCGGGTGAGATCGATGAGGCAGGGGAGAGATTAGAGAGATTGGGGATTTAGTGTGGGGGGAAGCTTACTAATGGCGCACCCCGCAGCGGTGCGCCATTAATATGTTTTTTTAGATAGCAATGGCGCACCCCGCAGCGGGTGCACCATTAGTAATCTTTTTTTTACACAGCAATGGCGCACCACCCAGAGGTGCGCCATTAGTAATCTTTTTTATATATAGCAATGGCGCACCAGCCACAGGTGCGCCATAAGTAATTTTTTTTTATTTTTTGTTGCATCTAATAATTTTTAAGAAAATGAATATGAATATGAAACAGTAATAATTTTTTATAAAAACAGTAATAATTTTTTAAAAAATATCATCAAATTTGTTATTTGAAAATATTTATGAATATGAAAAAATATCATCAAATTTATTATTTGAAAATATCATCAAATTTGTTATTTGAAAATATAATCAAATTTGATTTTTTTTCGCAATTTTAGTTGCATTCATTTGTGACGGTGGAGCGGGCCGGGGAGGGTGCGGGAGAGGGTGCGGTGGGTCGTCGGCGGCGGGGGAGCGGGGGAGAGTGCGGTGGGTCGTCG
>NC_041389.1:135709319-135902725 GCF_002162155.2 Triticum dicoccoides
CGGTGGTGGTGGAGCGGTGGAGGGTGCGGGGCCAGGGGGTCGGTGGCGGCGGCCGGTGGAGCGGGGGAGAGGGTGCGGGGGGTGCTCGGCGGCGAGGGGGACCGGATCTGGCGAGGTGGGATAGCGATCGAGATCGAGTGTCCATGAAATTTAAAAAATATTCATGAGTTCAAAATTAAAGTGCCCATGAAATACAATCGAGAAATGAAGGCTACAATTTAAATACAATCGATCTTAGCTTGCTATCTATTCACAATCTTCTTGCCCTTATTTTTCGTAAATGGAGTTCTTCTCTTGAACGGACGTCCTTTAGGTAGGATGGTCCTGCTTCTTCTTGTGGTGTATGCTGATACTTCATCGTCGTCATCATGTTCCATCTTCGGGTTGCCGTACTTGTCGAAGTCTTGCTCATTGGCGACTCCATCCATTCCGATGATCTTCCTTTTGCCTCTCCTCACGACAACACGACTGGGCTTTGGCAGGTCGGTAATGAAGAAGCATTGGTCCACTTGGGAAGCCAGTACCCATGGCTCATTTTTTGCAGTGACGTTGCGCCCGCGGTCTTGGATTTGGCTTCGGGTATAACCATGGTGGTGAAATACCGGTCTTCTTTTATGACGCTCTTGGCCCATCTAACACGGAACATCGGGACCTTCTCTCCAGCGTAGCTCAGCTCCCAGATCTCCTCGATCCTTCCGTAGTATCTGTCCTTGTCGTTACCGGTGTAGGATTCCATCATTATCCCAGAGTTCTGATAACCATCGCTCTTCATGTCCTTTCCCTCGGTGTAGAATGTGTAGCCATTGATATCGTACGCCTCATACGTCATCAGGTTGTGCTCGGCGCCCTGTGACAAGGAGTATATGAGTTGTTCTTTCGCGGAAGAATCCTCATGTAAAGGGTACGACGGAAGCTTCTGCTTGACCAACGCGTGAAACATGAGTTGTGCTCTTTGATTATATCTCCGTCCGTCCTATGTTGGCCTCGGTCATTGTACGTCTTCTCAATAAAGGTTTTGTGCTCTACCACCCAAGGATCGACCACGTCTATGTGTTGTAGCATGACTAGGTTTGCTCTTTCAAAGTCGGCGAGTCGACCCTCGAAGTCGACATGCATTTCACGGCGACCCTCACGGTGACCCCATCCAGCGAGCCTACCAAGGTGCCTGTTGACGGGCAGACCAACGGGGTTCTCGATGCCTAGATAATTCGTGAAGTAGGAGATGCACTCTTCGGTCAGAAAGCCCCTGGCTATGCTTCCCTCTGGGCGTGACATGTTGCGAACGTATCCTTTGATGACACCATTCATCCTTTCGAATGGCATCATGTTGTATAGGAACATCGGCCCGAGTTGGATGATATCCTCCATGATATGGACCAGCAGATGCACCATAACATCGAAGAATGCGGGCGGGAAGTACATCTCAAGCTCGCATAGTATCACCACGATCTCTTCCTGTAGCCTTCTGAGTTGCCTCACGCCAACCGACTTCCGAGAGATGACGTCGAAAAAGTTGCATAGGCCAAATAGCGTTTCACGGACGTGCACGTCCATGATGCCACGGATTGCAACTGGAAGTATCCGCGTCATTAGCACGTGACAGTCGTGAGACTTCATCCCGCTGAACTTATGCTTCGCTGGGTCTAGGTATCTACTTATCTTCCCCGCGTAACCGTAAGGAAGTTTTACTCCTACGAGGCAGGTGAAAAACTGATCGATCTCCTCCTGACTTAGAGTGAAGCACGCGGGAGGGTAGTCATTTCCGGTCTTCTTGGCCTTTTTGCCTTTGCGATGACTTTCCGGGTCCTGCTTCGCCTCATCATCATCATTAGCGTGAAGCACCTCCCTGATGCCCATTGATTTCAAGTCTGCCCTTGCTTTCGGCCCATATTTGGTCCTCTCTGGCATGTTGAGCAGGGTACCACGCAGACTCTCGCACACGTTCTTCGTGATATGCATGACATCAAGGCTGTGAGGCACACGCTGGATCTTCTAGTACGGCAAGTCCCAGAAAACAGACCTCGTTTTCCATACCTTCAGCAGCGGCTCTGGCTCCTTTCGCTTCTTTCCCGGCTCTGGCGCCTTTTGCTTCTTTCTCGGTAGTGGGCAATCTTTCCAATTTTTCAACAGCTGGTCTATTTCCTCACCGCTCCTCGTATGCGGGCGTCTTCGGGGTTCGGTTTCACCATCGAACAGATCCTTGCGTTTCCTCCACAGGTCATCGTCGTGAAGCTACCTTCGATTTCCCATGAACACGGTTTTCAAAGACCCGGGATCTCTATCTAGCTGGCGATATGTTGTGTCATCCATGCACCTGACGCATCTAGAAAATCCATGGACCACCTGCCCCGCGAGATATCAGTAACCGAGATAGTCGTGCACCTTCGTGAGCAGTGCGACTCTCATAGGGAAATGCTATGTCCCACGTATTGGGTGGCGTTTTCCACAGCGTGTCTAGCTCCTCTTTCAGCATCCCTAGATACAGATTGATGTCGTTCCCTGGTTGTTTCGGCCCTTTAATTAGCATACTCATGTGAATGTACTTCCTCTTCATGCACAACCAGGGGGAAGGTTGTACATCCACACAAACACAGGCTAGGTGCTATGTGTGCTTCTCTGGCTGCCAAACGGATTGACTCCATCAGTGCTCGCGCCCAGCACGATGTTCCTTGGATCCTTCCCAAATTCTGCGTGTTCGAAGTTCAACGCTTTCCACTGGCTCCCATCCTTAGGGTGACTCAACATCTTGTCTTTTTTATTTATCTCCAGATCATTTGCGTCATCTTCTCGCATCTTCTCCTCCTTATCTGTGTGCCAACGCAGGAGCTTTGCTACCTTAGGGTCTGCGAAATACTGCTGTAGACGAGGAGTGATCAGAAAGTACCACACCACTTTTCGATGAGCTTTCTTCCTATTCTTGTATCGAGTGACACCGCACACCGGACATATGGTAGACTCCGCGTGCTCGTCCCGATAAATGATGCAATTGTTCATGCACACATGGTATTTCACGTGCGGTAAATCCAGAGGACACATGATTTTCTTTGCCTCATCGAAACTGGTCGGGCATTTGTTCCCTTGGGAAGACATTCGTGCCAGAATGACATGTTCTCGTCGAAGCATGTGTCGGTCATTTTGTGTTTTACCTTCATCTCCAGAGCCATGAGCGTTACTTTCAGGCGGGTATCCTCGGGCCTGCATCCTTCATACAATGGAGTAACTGTGTCTATCTCCAGTTGATACAGCTTGGCTTTCTCTCGGGCGGCAGCTCTTGCGTTATCCGTCTGCTTGAGAAGCAGCTCTTGAATATGAGGGTCGTGCACCCAGCCCATCGATGGTCCATCATCGTCTGCTCCGCCGGCATCTTCATCTTCATGATCATGCCCTTCATCTGCTCCGACATCTTCCTCATCATCATGTCCTGCATCTTCTACATGATGACTGTGTACAACATCACCGTGATCATGTCATGGAGATTCTTCGTCTTCTCGCCCGCCCGAGTCTTGCTCATTTCTTGCCCGGCCCCCATGGACGACTTCATAGTCATCTTCGTCACCTTGCCACCGATAGCCATCCATGAAACCACGCAAGAGCAGGTGGTCCCGCACCTGCCCGGAATCCGGGTCCGCAATAAGGCTCTTCAGCTTGCATCTTCGACACAGACATCTTATCTCCGCCTCGTTCTTTTGAAGCATCTCGGCCTTCGTGGAGCTCAAAACCTATTCACGATGCCTTCGGTCATCGTGTGGACCATGGTCGCCTGTGGGGTAGAGCAAAACGATATTTTAGAACCAAGAAAAAATTTGGCATGACTTTCCCTAAAAATAGGACCAAAAAGAATGCATAGTGCCAAAATTCTCGCCGAAATAGAAATGAATCAACATTCTGGCAAAATATTGGCAACTATCGCATTTCAAATACCGGTACCTACAAACACAAACATATATGCAACACCACAAACATATGCAACACCACGAACATACATAGATCTAGCTAGGCCACAAAAAGTGCATGTGCACATTGTTGGAGAGGGAGAACAACATAAAGATAGCTTCCCCCCTTACTTACCTATCAAAAAAGGTAATTTAACCACTTAATTTGGATGAATCTATGGTGCAAATGAGGTGAGGAGGAGGAGGCAGCCGAGACAAGCTTGGAGGAGGAGGTGTAGAGAATGAAGTGGGGAAAGTGAGTGGGTAGGTGTGGCTGTCCAAAATATCTTGTTGGTCCCAGGTTACTAATGGCGCACCACCTGCAAATGCGCCATTAGTAACCCTGGTTACTACTAGTGGTGCGCCATAAGTAGTTTTGCAAAAAATAAAAATATATATATATATATATACTAATGGCGCACCGTGGCATAGTGCGCCATTACTAGTTTAAAAAAGTAATGGCGCACTATGCCATGGTGCGCCATTAGTAGTTTTGCAAAAAAAAAGAATAAAAAAACAATAGTGGTGGCGCACTGTGTGGCCGGTGCGCCATTACTAGTTAGCACTAGTAATGGCGCACTGTGCCACGTGATACGTCTCCAACGTATCTACTTTTCCAAACACTTTTGCCCTTGTTTTGGACTCTAACTTGCATGATTTGAATGAAACTAACCCGGACTGGCGCTGTTTTCAGCAGAACTGCCATGATATTGTTTTATGTGTAGAAAAGAAAAGTTCTCGGAATGTCCTGGAAATCCACGGAGGCACTTTTCAGATTTAATAAGAATTTTTTGCGAAAGAATTAGTGCCTGGGGGCCCACGGCCTGTCCACGAGACAGGGGGCACGCCCCCTCCCTAGGGCGCGGCCCCCTATCTCGTGGGCCCCCTGGACCTCCTCCGACCTCAACTCCAACTCCATATATTCTGTCTCGGGGAGAAAAAATCAAGGAAAAGTTTCATCGGTTTCACGACACGGAGCCGCCGCCAAGCCCTAATCTCTCTCGGGAGGGCTGATCTGGAGTCCGTTTGGGGCTCCGGAGAGGGGGATTCGTCGCCGTCGTCATCATCAACCATCCTCCATCACCAATTTCATGATGCTCACCGCAGTGTGTGAGTAATTCCATCGTAGTCTTGCTGGACGGTGATGGGTTGGATGAGATTTACCATGTAATCAAGTTAGTTTTGTTAGGGTTTGATCCCTAGTATCCACTATGTTCTGAGATTGATGTTGCTATGACTTTGCTATGCTTAATGCCTGTCACTAGGGCCCGAGTGCCATTATTTCAGATCTGAACCTATTATGTTTTCATGAATATATGTGTGTTCTTGATCCTATCTTGCAAGTCTAGTCACCTATTATGTGTTATGATCTGACAACCCCGAAGTGACAATAATTGGGATACTTCTCGGTGATGATCGTAGTTTGAGGAGTTCATGTATTCACTATGTGCTAATGCTTTGTTCCGGTTCTCTATTAAAAGGAGGCCTTAATATTCCTTAGTTTACATAAGGACCCCGCTGCAATGGGAGGGTAGGACAAAAGATGTCATACAAGTTCTTTTCCATAAGCACGTGTGACTATTTATGGAATACATGCCTACATTACATTGATGAATTGGAGCTAGTTCTATACCACCCTATGTTATAACTATTGCATGAGGAATCGCATCCGGCATAATTATCCATCACTGATCCATTACCTACGAGCTTTTCATATACTGTTCTTCGCTTATTTACTTTTCCGTTGCTACTGTTACAACTACTACAAAAACCCAAAAAACATTAATCTTTACTTTTGCTACCGCTACCTTTATTATCATACCACTTTTGCTACTAAACACTTTGCTGCAGGTACTAAGTTATCCAAGTGTGGTTGAATTGACAACTCAACTGCTAATACTCAAGAATATTCTTTGGCTCCCCTTGTGTCGAATCAATAAATTTGGGTTGAATACTCTACCCTCGAAAGCTGTTGCGATCCCCTATACTTGTGGGTTATCAAGACTAATTTCTGGCGCCGTTGCCGGGGAACATAGCTCTATTCTCTGAGTCACTTGGGATTTATATCTGTTGATCACTATGAAGAACTTGAAAGACGATCGAACTACTATTTTGCCCTCAACTACGAGGGGAGGTAAGGAACTGCCATCTAGCTCTGCACTAGATTCTCCTTCCGTTATTAGTAAGCTTGAAACACCTAAACCTGCTACTGCTATGAATTCTGATATGTCGCATGTTATTGATGATGCCACTTCTGCTATGCATGATGAAACTACTTCTGTGCGTGATACTACTTTGCCATTAGGTGAATTTCTAGATGAACAACTTGCTAGATTTAGGGGGAATGAAATTACTGAAGATCCTATTACTGATGATAGTGATGATGAAGGCCCCCCCCCCAATGATTATGTATTACCTGTTGTTCCTAAGGGTTATGTTATGAATGAAAAAGCTGCTATGGAAATTCTTGCTTGCAATGATAGAAATGATCTTAAGAAATTATTAGCTAAATGGAAGCAGCAGTCTCTTAATGCTAGAATGAAACCCGATGCTGCTTTTGCTACTTCACCTATCTGTGTTGCTGATAAGGATTATGAATTCTCTGTTGATCCTGATATTATTACTTTAGTTGAATCTGATCCTTTTTATGGCCTTGAATCTGAAACTGTTGTGGCACATCTTACCAAGTTGAATGATATAACCACCCTATTTACTCATGATGAGAAGTCTCGCTATTTATATATCCTTAAGATATTTCCATTCTCATTAAAGGGTGATGCTAAGACTTGGTATAATTCTCTTGCTCCTGGTTGTGTGCGTAGTCCCTAGGATATGATTTATTACTTCTCTGCTAAATATTTCCCTACTCATAAGAAACAAGCTGCCTTGCAAGAAATATATAATTTTGTGCAAATCAAAGAAGAGAGTCTCCCACAAGCATGGGGGAGGCTTCTTTGTTTACTTAATGCTTTGCCTGATCATCCTCTTAAGAAAAATGAAATACTTGATATCTTTTATAATGGACTAACCGATGCTTCCAAGGACTACTTGGATAGTTGTGCTGGTTGTGTTTTCAGGGAAAGAACAGTCGACGAAGATGAAATACTATTGAATAATATGTTGACTAATGAAAATAATTGGACTCTTCCTGAGCCAATTCCTGAGGCAATTCCTGAACCAATTGAGCAAACTCCTGAGCCTACTCCTAAACCCACTCCGAAGAAGAGTGGTGTTTTATTTCTCAGTCCTGAAGATATGCAAGAGGCAAAGAAATAAATGAAAGAAAAAGGTATTAAAGCTGATGTTAAGAATTTACCTCCTATTGAAGAAATACATGGTCTTAATTTACCACCTGAAGAACCACATTGTCTTGATAACCCAACATAGGTAGTAAAGGTAAATTCTCTCTCGCTAGATATGATAAAGTTGAAATACCCTCTACTAAATTTCATAGCCCATGCTTAGATGAATTTGATGACTTTATGACTAGACAAGAAAGTTTTAATGCTTATGTTGGTAGAGAGTTAAAGAATAATGCTTTCGAGATAGGACGCATAGGAGATAATCTGGCTAGAGTTAAAGATGAACTTCACCGCGTTAGCAAATATGCTTCTATGGTTGCTAGTCAAGCTGAGCAAGTACTCAAAGCTCAAAATGATTTGCTTGATGAATTGAATAATAAAAATGACTTTGCTGTTAGAGTGGCTACTAGAACTGGTAGAATGACTCAGGAACCTTTGTATCCTGAAGGCCACCCTAAGAGAATCGAGCAAGATTCTCAGAGAAATAATTTAGAGGCACCTAGTTCTTCTAAAAAGAAGAAGAAGAAAAACGATAGAACTTTGCATGCTTCTAGTGAACCTACTGTAGAAACACCTGAGAATCCCAATGACATTTCTATCTCTGATGCTGAAACACAATCAGGTGATGAACATGAACCTAGTGATAATGTTAATGATAATGTTCATGTTGATGCTCAACCTAGCAAAGACAATGATTTAGAGATTGAACCTGCTGTTGATCTTGATAACCCACAATCAAAGAATCAACGTTATGATAAGAGAGATTTTGTTGCTAGGAAGCATGTTAAAGAAAGAGAACCATGGGTTCAGAAACCCATGCCCTTTCCTCCTAAACCATCCAAGTCAAAGGATGATGAGGATTTTGAGCGCTTTGCTGAAATGATTAGACCTATTTTCTTACGTATGCGCTTAACTAATATGCTTAAAGTAAATCCTTATGCTAAGTATATGAAGGATATCATCACAAATAAAAGAAAGATACCGGAAGCTGAAATTTCCACCATGCTTGCTAATTACACTTTTAAGGGTGGAATACCAAAGAAACTTGGAGATCTGGGTGTTCCAACTATACCATGCTCTATTAAAAGAAATTATGTTAGAACTGCTTTATGTGATCTTGGAGCCAGTGTTAGTGTTATGCCTCTCTCTGTATATCGTAGACTTGAATTGAATAAGATGACACCTACTGAAATATCTTTGCAAATGGCTGATAAATCAACTGCTATACCTGTCGGTATTTGTGAGGATGTGCCTGTTGTGGTTGCAAATGTCACTATCTTAACGGACTTTGTTATTCTTGATATTCCCGAGGACGATAGTATGTCTATTATCCTTGGTAGACCCTTTCTTAATACTGCAGGGGTTGTTATTGATTGCAAAAAAGGCAATGTCACTTTTCATGTTAATGGTAATGAGCATACGGTACACTTTCCGAGGAAACAATCTCAAGTTCATAGCATCAATTCTATTGAAAAAGTTCCAACTATCATTTTTGGAGGTCTTGAATTTCCTCTCTCTACTGTCAAGAAAAAGTATGATATTCCTATTGTTGGGGATTTTCATATCCCCGTTGAGGTAACTTAGTGTTATTCTAAATTTCTCCGGTTCTGTGTTATTCGGAATGAGTTTGTTAACAAGACTTGATCAACCTTGTTAGTGGGTTCATTTTGATGATCACGAGATGGATGAAACTAGAAGGCACAACCTTCTGCACCTTCTTTTTACTTTCAGTTATTTAGAACAAATAAAGCCAAAATGGTATTATCCGTCTGTTTTCTGAATTATCCGTGCATTAAAAAATAGTCTGAAAATAAAAGTGCTCCAAATGCCCTGCAAATTTAGTATGATTTTTTCTGGAATATTTGAGGATTTTAGGCACTGAAAACACTGCAGGAGGGGCAAGTACCAGGCTACGAGAGAGGAGGGCCCGCCCCCCTGTCTCGTGGGCCCCTGGTGGCTCCCCTCCACTTATGCCAGCACCCACACACTTCATCTTCTACCCAAAAAATCCCCATCCAGCTCAAGCATGAGTTCTAGCTCGTTTTGCTGCGATTTTCGATCTCTTAGCTCAAAGCTCCATTCGCAAAACTGCTTTGGGAGATTGTTGTTTGGTATGTGACTCCTCCATTGGTCCAATTAGTTTTTGTTCTAGTGCTTTATTCATTGCAAATTTTTGCTGCATAGGTGACCATGTTCTTGAGCTTGCATGTTAAATTTTTGACGTCCCAAGCCATTCCAATGCATGATATAGGCTCTAGGCACTTGTGGGAGTAGTTTCTATCAATCTTGTTTAGTTTTATTCACTTTTATTTTGAAGTTACTAAAATTTCAGAAAATTTCAGAAAAAGAAATATGCTTAGAAGAATGTACCAAGGTGGTTCCTCGGCAAAGAAAGGGCCAAGGATTGCTATACGTGAACAAGATGTTATTTTTCCAAGGGACACAAATTCAAGAGCATGTGAGTGGCCATCCGATGATTTTATGGTCAAAGCAGGCTTCAAGGAGGAGTTTGACGTGCATGTGCGTAATGCCGAGCTGGAGGACTTCTTACAAGATAGGTGTCCTCAATATTATCAATTGACTGATTCCTTTGTGCGGAGGTTCGAATATATTTCTGCGTGTAATTCTCCTAGTGTTATGTTTGATATTTATGATACATCTTATGCCATGGATTTAGAGGATTTCACAACTGCTTGCAAACTCCCGCAGTGGGGTAATATTAATGATCCTCCCAAATCCGAAGTTAGAGATTTTCTTGCTAGTATTACTGTGGGAGAATCTAGGGACGTAACACAAGCTACCATAGGGAGCATTCATTTTCCTGCTATACATTATTTTGCTCTCTTTGTTGGTAGATGCATTAATGGGAAGGACAAGGTATGTACATGTGTGCTCCTGATCTTTGTGTCCTCAAGAGTGATGTGTCAGGATATAGAGGTTATAACTTGGGGGCAATATCTTAATATAGCTCCACGAGAGGGGGACATGATTGTACCTCCTGTTTATTTGGATAAAGAAGCTATGTTTGATCATCATTTTCTTGAGAGGAATGAACAATTCCTCCATTACCGACTAACCTATAACAGACGCAACGTCGTCCCTGTTACTCTTCCTGCCCCCTACCTTTTTGATTATCAGGCAAAAGGAAGATATGTTGTCACCAGGGAAGAAGCCACTGAATATGAGAGGGGAATGGAGGCAGCTCGCCAACACACTGCTGCTCAGGAGGCGGTCGCCTCTGCATCTCAGTATTACCCTAGTTTCACTAATGGATACCAGCCAGGCGGTCACTGGTATTAGACCAACTTAGGCCAAAAGCCTAAGCTTGGGGGAGTACGTATTTCTCACCGACTTTACATTCATGTTCACACACTAGTCGTCGGTGCTCATACTCTTTCATTGTATTATCCATGCTAGTTTAAATTTCTTTTTCTAGTTTTCTTCTTGTGTGTTTGATAAACCTTGAGAAAAACCAAAAAAAATAGTTAGTTTAATTTCCATGCTTGTGGTAGAATTAAAATGAAAACCCAAAAAGATTTATAGTTCTTCTTTTTACTTGTTGGGAGCTTTCCCATGTAAATAATTTTATTTTATTTTCTTTCTTTTGGGGGTCGAGAAGACTATATTGAAAATGCTTAGTGGCTCTTATATGCATGATTGTTTATTTAATTTAGAGCCCATATTACTTGTCTTCTCTCTTGAGTTGAATGCTTGCAGATTCCAGCTTAGTCCAATGCACGTGCACTATTATTATTATACACATCGTTCGGTCGTGCAAGTGAAAGGCAATAATGACGATATATGATGGACTTATTGGGATGAGAAAAGCTGGTATGAACTCGACCTCTCTTGTTTTTGTAAATATGATGATTCATCGTTCCTGAGTCAGCTATTATGAAGTAAACATATTTGCAATGACATTTAGAGATTATAGTTGCTTGTGCCATGCTTGATTAGCTATGAGTTATAATGGTTTACCTTGCGTGCCAACATGCTATTAGAATGATTATGATGTGGAATGATGGGATGGTATCCTCCTTTGAATGAATTGAGTGACTCGACTTGGCACATGTTCATGCATGTAGTTGAATCAAATGAACATAGCCTTCATGATATTTATATTCATGGTAGATTATATCCTACTCATGCTTGTACTCGCTGTAAATTAATTCTAATGCATGTTTATGACTGTTGTCGCTCTCTCAGTTGGTCGCTTCCCAGTCTTTTGCTAGCCTTCACCTGTACTAAGCGGGAATACTGCTTGTGCATCCAAACTCCTTAAACCCCAAAGTTGCTCCATATGAGTCCACTATACCTACCTATATGCGGTATTTACCTGCCGTTCCAAGTAAATTTATATGTGCCAAACTCCAAACCTTCAAATGAAATTCTGTTTTGTATGCTCGAGCAGCTCATGTTTCAACTAGGGCTGCCTATATCTTCCATGGTAAGTGGGTTATTCTAAAGAGGAGTGGACTCCGCTCCTCATTCACGAGAAAGGGCCAGTAACCGGGATGCCCAGTCCCATGATCCAAAAAGATCAAAGCAAATCAAAATAATTAAACAAAACTCCCCCAGGGTTGTTGTATGTTGGAGGCACTCATTGTTTCGAGCAAGCCATGGATTGATGCTTGTTGGTGGTTGGGGGAGTATAAACCTTTACCATTCTGTTTGGGAACTGCCTATAATGCATGTAGTATGGAAGATACAGCCATCTCATAGTTGTCGCGTTGACAGCGAAAGTATGCCGCTCAAAATGTTATTCAATCTCTATTTTAAAATCGAGCTCTGGCACCTCTACAAATCCCTGCTTCCCTCTGCGAAGGGTCTATCTATTTACTTTTATGTTGAGTCATCACCCTTCTTATTAAAAAGCACCCGCTGGAGAGCACACTGTCATTTGCATTCATTACTATTGGTTTATATTGGGTATGACTTGACTGGATCTCTTTTACCATGAATTACAATGTTTAGTCAGTCCTTGATCTTTAAAGGTGCTCTGCATTTATGTTTTGCGGTCTCAGAAAGGGCTAGCGAGGTACCATTTTGTTATATCATGTTATGATTATTTTGAGAAAGTGTTGTCATCCGACTTTTATTATTATGGCTTGCTAGCTGATTATGTTATTGATATGAGTAATTGTGAGACCTATGTGTTATTGTTAGTATGGTTAGTTCATAATATTTGCTGAAACTTGAATGTTGGCTTTTCATGTTACAACAACAAGAGCAAACAGCGTTTGTAAAAGTTTTTCTTTATCACTTTCAGTTTATCAACTGAATTGCTTGAGGACAAGCAAAGGTTTAAGCTTGGGGGAGTTGATACGTCTCCAACGTATCTACTTTTCCAAACACTTTTGCCCTTGTTTTGTACTCTAACTTGCATGATTTGAATGAAACTAACCCGGACTAACACTGTTTTCAGCAGAACTGCCATGATGTTGTTTTATGTGTAGAAAAAGAAAAGTTCTCGGAATGTCCTGGAAATCCACGGAGGCACTTTTCAGATTTAATAAGAATTTTTGGCGAAAGAATTAGTGCCAGGGGGCCCGCGGCCTGTCCATGAGACAGGGGGTGCCCCCCCTAGGGCGCGGCCCCTATCTCGTGGGCCCCCTAGACCTCCTCCGACCTCAACTCCAACTCCATATATTCCGTCTCGGGGAGAAAAAATCAAGGAGAAAGTTTCATCGTGTTTCACGAAACGGAGTGATACGTCTCCAACGTATCTATAATTTTTGATTGCTCCATGCTACTTTATCTACTGTTTTGGACTATATTGGGCTTTATTTTCCACTTTTATATTATTTTTGGGACTAACCTATTAACCGGAGGCCCACTCCAGAATTGCTGTTTTTTGCCTATTTCAGTGTTTCAAGGAAACAGAATATCAAACGGAGTCCAAACGGAATGAAACCTTCGGGAACATGATCTTCTCACCGAACGTGATCCAGGAGACTTGGACCCTACTCCAAGAAGCTTCCGGGGAGGTCATGAGGGTGGAGGGCGCCCCCCCCCCTGGGCGCGCCCCCTGCCTCGTGGGCCCCTCGGAGCTCCACCGACGTACTCCTTCCTCCTATATATACCTACGTACCCCCAATAGACCAGAGACGGAGCGAAAAACCTAATTCCACCGCCGCAACCTTCTGTATCCACGAGATCCCATCTTGGGGCCTATTCCAGAGCTCCGCCGGAGAGGGCATCCACCACGGAGGGCTTCTACATCAACACCATAGCCCCTCCGATGAATTGTGAGTAGTTTACTTCAGACCTTCGGGTCCATAGCTAGTAGCTAGATGGCTTATTCTCTCTTTTTGGATCTCAATACAATGTTCTCCCCCTCTCTCGTGGAGATCTATTCGATGTAATCTTGTTTTTGCGGTGTGTTTGTTGAGACCGATGAATTGTGGGTTTATGATCCAGCTTATCTATGAATAATATTTGAATCTTCTCTGAATTCTTTTATGTATGATTGAGTTATCTTTGCAAGTCTCTTTGAATTATCCGTTTGGTTTGGCCAACTAGATTGGTAGTTCTTGCAATGGGAGAAGTGCTTGGCTTTGGGTTCAATCTTGTGGTGTCCTTACTCAGTGACAGAAAGAGTTGCAAGGCACGTATTGTATTGTTGCCATCGAGGATAACAAGATGGGGTATTTATCATATTGCATGAATTTATTCCTCTACATCATGTCATCTTGCTTAAGGCGTTACTCTGTTTTTAACTTAATACTCTAGATGCATGCTGGATAGCGGTCGATGAGTGGAGTAATAGTAGTAGATGCAGAATCGTTTCGATCTACTTGTCTCGGACATGATGCATATATACATGATCATACCTAGATAACCTCATAACTCTGCTCAATTCTATCAATTGCTCAACAGTAATTTGTTCACCCACCGTAGAATACTTATGCTCTTGAGAGAAGCCACTAGTGAAACCTATGGCCCCCGGGTCTATTCTCATCATATCAATATCCATCACTTTATTTACTTGTTTTGCTTTTACTTTTTACTTTGCATCTTTATACCAAAAATACCAAAAATATTATCTCTATCAGATCTCACTCTCGTAAGTGACCGTGAAGGGATTGACAACCCTAAGCGTTGGTTGCGAGTTGCTATCGTTTTGCGCAGGTACGAGGGACTTGCGCGTGACCTCCTACTGGATTGATACCTTGGTTCTCAAAAACCGAGGGAAATACTTATGCTACTGTGCTGCATCACCCCCTCCTCTTCGGGGAAAACCAACGCAAGCTCAAGATGTAGCAAGAAGGATTTCTGGCGCCGTTGCCGGGGAGGCTTACAAAAAAGTCAACATACCAAGTACCCATCACAATCCCTATCTCTTGCATTACATTATTTGCCATTTGCCTCTCGTTCCCTCTCCCCCACTTCACCCTTACCGTTTTATTCGCCCTCTCTTTCCCAATCTCCTCTTCCTTTTCCCTTTGCCTTTTGTTTGCTCGTGTGTTCGTTCGCTTGGTTGCCGTTATGTTGAATTCCTTATCCGCTCCTATGTCTCCCGAGTTTGAAGTTCTTCACTTCAAGCAAAGGCATGGAGAAAACTTAAAAGATGCTTGGTATAGGATGATGGAATCTTATCGTAAGTGCACCCTAGAGGTGAACTTTAGAATTCTTCTTTGCAATTTTTATGTTGGGTTAAATATGACGCATAGACAACTCTTGGATTGCATGGCCAAGGGAAATTTCATTAATATTGATCCCGGTATTGCGCATGAGATTATAGAGGGAATAGTGGGAACACCACCCCAAAAGGGAGGATCTCATCCTACCCAGGAAGAAACCCAAGTGTTTGAGAAGATTTGTGAAGTAACAAAGATCTTACAAAAGTCTCTTGAACCTCTTAAAAATATTAGCGGAAATCTTAACCGTATGAATACGTTGATTACTCTTTGCAATAAACGGTTGGATTCTTTAGATGTAAAAATTTATGAGTATGACGGGAAGAGGGAAGAACCCCCCCCCCCCCCGGATTCGAGCATGACTCCGCTAAAAAATAGAAAACTAAAGATGGCACTACCTAGATCTATCTTTGCCTTTATGCCTAGCTAGGGGCGTTAACCGATAGCGCTTGTTGGGAGGCAACCCAATTTTATTTTGTGTTTTTTGTTTTTGGTTCTGTTTAGGAATAAATAATCCATCTACCTTCTGTTTGGATGTGGTTTTATGTTTTAATTAGTGTTTGTGCCAAGTAGGACCTATAGGATAACCTACGATGATAGTTGATTTGATTCTGCTGAAAACAGAAACTTTAGCGCTCACGAGATTAGCTGCCATTTTTTACTGGAGAGTGCTTTTGCGTTGATTCTTTTTGCTTCTGATCAATAAACAAATTGTACAGTACTATTTTGGTAGAATTTTTAGTGTTCCACAAGTTTGCGTTAGTTACAGATTACTACAGACTGTTCTGTTTTTGATAGATTCTGTTTTTCGTGTGTTGTTTGCTTATTTTGATGAATCTATGGCTAGTAAATTAGTTTAAAAACCATAGAGAAGTTGGAATACAGTAGGTTTAACACCAATATAAATAAAGAATGAGTTCATTACAGTACCTTGAAGTAGTCTTTTGTTTTCTTTCTCTAACGGAGCTCACGAGATTTCTATTGAGTTTTGTCTTGTGAAGTTTTCAAGTTTTGGGTGAATTCTTTTGATGGATTATGGAACAAGGAGTGGCAAGAGCCTAAGCTTGGGGATGCCCATGGCACCCCCAAGATAATCCAAGGACACCAAAAATTTAAAGCTTGGGGATGCCCAGGAAGGCATCCCCTCTTTCGTCCACTTCCATCGGTAATTTACTTGGAGCTATATTTCTATTCAACAACATGATATGTGTTTTGCTTGGAGCGTCTTGTATTATTTGTGTCTTTGCTTGTTAGTTTACCACAATCGTCTTTGCTGTACACACCTTTTGAGAGAGCCATACATGATTTGGAATTTGTTAGAATACTCTATGTGCTTCACTTATATCTTTTTGAGCTTGATAGTTTTGCTCATAGTGCTTCACTTATATCTTTTTGAGCGTGATAGTTTTTGATCTAGTGCTTCACTTAGATATTTTAGAGCACGGTGGTGGATTTGTTTTAAAGAAACTTGATCTCTCATGCTTCACTTAGATTATTTTGAGAGTCATTAATAGCATGGTAATTTTCTTAATGTTAATATACTTGGTGTTCAAGATATGTGAAACTTTCTTTTTGAGTGAATTAAATTAAGTTTGATGCTTGATAATTGTTTTGAGATATGGAGGTGATAATATCAAAGTCGTGCTAGTTGAGTAGTTGTGAATTTGAGAAATACTTGTGTTGAAGTTAGCAAGTCCCGTAGCATGCATGTATGGTTAAAGTTGTGTAACAAATTTGAAGCATGAAGTGTACCTGGTTTGTGCATCCTTATGAGTGGCGGTCGGGGACGAGCGATGGTCTTTTCCTACCAATCTATCCCCCTAGGAGCATGCGTGTAGTACTTGATTTTTGATGACTTCTAAATTTTTGCAATAAGTATATGAGTTCTTTTGACTAATGTTGAGTCCATGGATTATACGCACTTTTACCTTTCCGCCATTGCTAGCCTCTTCGGTACCGTGCATTGCCTTTCTCACATTGAGAGTTGGTGCAAACTTCGCTGGTGCATCCAAACCCCATGATATGATACGCTCTTTCACACATAAACCTCCTTATATCTTCCTCAAAACAGCCACCATACCTACCTATTATGGCATTTCCATAGCCATTCCGAGATATATTGCCATGCAACTTTCCACCGTTCCATTCATCATGACATACTTTACTTTTGTCATATTGCCATTGCATGATCATGTAGTTGACATCGTATTTGTGGCAAAGCCACCATGCATTATTTTTCATACATGTCACTCTTGATTCATTGCACCATCCCGGTACACCGCCGGAGGCATTCATATAGAATCATATATTTGTTATAGATATCGAGTTGTAAGAAAAATAAAAGTGTGATGATCATCATTGTTAGAGCATTGCCCTAGTGAGGAAAAGGATGATGGAGACTATGATTCCCCCACAAGTCGGGATGAGACTCCGGACGAAATAAAAAAAAAGAAGAGAAAGGCCAATAAAAAAAGGAGAAGGCCCAAAAAAAATGAGAGAAAAAGAGAGAAGGGGCAATGTTATTATCCGTTTACCACACTTGTGCTTCAAAATAGCACCTTGTTCTTCATGTAGTGAGTCTCATACACTTGTGCTTCAATGTAGCACCATGTTTTTCATGTAGTGAGTCTCATAAATTGTCTTGTTTATACTAGTGGGAATTTTTCATTATAGAACTTGGCTTGTATATTCCAATGATTGGCTTCCTCAAAATGCCCTAGGTCTTCGTGAGCAAGCGAGTTGGATGCACACCCACTAGTTTTCTTTTGTTGAGCATTCATAGCTCTAGTGCATCCGTTGCATGGCAATCCCTACTCCTCATGTTGACATCAATTGATGGGCATCTCCATAGCCCGGTGATCATCCTCGTCAATATGAGACTTTCTCCTTTTTTTGTCTTCTCCACACAATCCCCATCATCATATTCTATTCCACCCATAGTGCTATATCCATGGCTCGCGCTCATGTATTGCGTGAAGGTTGAAAGAGTTTGAGATTATTTGAGTATGAAACAATTGCTTGGCTTGTCATCAGGGGTATAGAAGTTGGGAACATTTTTGTGTGACGAAAATGAAGCATAGCCTAACCATATGATTTTGTAGGGATGAACTTTCTTTGGCCATGTTATTTTGAGATGACATAATTGCTTGATTAGTATGCTTGAAATATTATCATTTTTATGTCAATATGAACTTTTGTCTTGAATCTTTCGGATCTGTATATTCATGCCATGATTAAGAAGATTTACATTGAAATTATGCCAAAGTATCACTCCGCATCAAAAATTATCTTTTTATCATTTACCTACTCGAGGACGAGTAGGAATTAAGCTTGGGGATGCCTGATACGTCTCCAACGTATCTATAATTTTTGATTGCTCCATGCTACTTTATCTACTGTTTTGGACTATATTGGGCTTTATTTTCCACTTTTATATTATTTTTGGGACTAACCTATTAACCAGAGGCCCAGCCTAAAATTGCTGTTTTTTGCCTATTTCAGTGTTTCGAGGAAACAGAATATCAAACGGAGTCCAAATGGAATGAAACCTTCGGGAACGTGATCTTCTCACCGAACGTGATCCAGGAGACTTGGACCCTACTCCAAGAAGCTTCCAGGGAGGTCACGAGGGTGGAGGGCGCCCCCCTGGGCGCGCCCCCCTGCCTCGTGGGCCCCTCGGAGCTCCACCGACGTACTCCTTCCTCCTATATATACCTACGTACCCCCAATAGACCAAAGACGGAGCAAAAAACCTAATTCCACCACCGCAACCTTCTGTATCCAGGAGATCCCATCTTGGGGCCTGTTCCGGAGCTCCACCGGAGAGGGCATCCACCACGGAGGGCTTCTACATCAACACCATAGCCCCTCCGATGAAGTGTGAGTAGTTTACTTCAGACCTTCGGGTCCATAGCTAGTAGCCAGATGGCTTATTCTCTCTTTTTGGATCTCAATACAATGTTCTCCCCCTCTCTGTGGAGATCTATTCGATGTAATCTTCTTTTTGCGGTGTGTTTGTTGAGACCGATGAATTGTGGGTTTATGATCCAGCTTATCTATGAATAATATTTGAATCTTCTCTGAATTCTTTTATGTATGATTGAGTTATCTTTGCAAGTCTCTTTGAATTATCCATTTGGTTTGGCCAACTAGATTGGTAGTTCTTGCAATGGGAGAAGTGCTTGGCTTTGGTTTCAATCTTGCGGTGTCCTTACTCAGTGACAGAAAGAGTTGCAAGGCACGTATTGTATTGTTGCCATCGAGGATAACAAGATGGGGTATTTATCATATTGCATGAATTTATTCCTCTAAATCATGTCATCTTGCTTAAGGCGTTACTCTGTTTTTAACTTAATACTCTAGATGCATGCTGGATAGCGGTCGATGAGTGGAGTAATAGTAGTAGATGCAGAATCGTTTCGATCTACTTGTCTCGGACATGATGCTTATATATATAATCATACCTAGATAACCTCATAACTATGCTCAATTCTATCAATTGCTCAACAGTAATTTGTTCACCCACCGTAGAATACTTATGCTCTTGAGAGAAGCCACTAGTGAAACCTATGGCCCCCGGGTCTATTCTCATCATATCAATCTCCATCACTTTATTTACTTGTTTTGCTTTTACTTTTTACTTTGCATCTTTATACCAAACATACCAAAAATATTATCTCTATCAGATCTCACTCTCGTAAGTGACCGTGAAGGGATTGACAACCCCTGAGCGTTGGTTGCGAGTTGCTATCATTTTGTGCAGGTACGAGGGACTTGCGCATGACCTCCTACTGGATTGATACCTTGGTTCTCAAAAACTGAGGGAAATACTTACGCTACTGTGCTGCATCACCCTCTCCTCTTTGGGGAAAACCAACGCAAGCTCGAGACATAGCACGGAGCCGCCGCCAAGCCCTAATCTCTCTCGGGAGGGCTGATCTGGAGTCCGTTCGGGGCTCCGGAGAGGGGGATTCGTCCCTGTCGTCATCATCAACCATCCTCCATCACCAATTTCGTGATGCTCACCGCCGTGTGTGAGTAATTCCATCGTAGTCTTGCTGGACGGTTGTCAGGACCCTGATCCTAAGTCACACCGATCTAGCATGTAACACATCATATCACTTTGCGGCCTCACGCACGGTATTCCCACGGGTGCCACCTTACCTAGCCCGGGACCGTTTGTGCCTTTTGGCTCACGTATATGATAGTGCCGCTAGCATCCATATGACAAAGAACCCGGGCTGACATGACTAGTCGTGAACCCAAAGTGGCACTAACTTACAGGGACAGGCATACATGACCCAACAACGAACGTGTCGGTCATCAACGAGTGAATCCAGGCTGTAGCACTGGGCTAGCAGGACTCCGGTATTCATCGCGTGACATTTCCCCGAGGGGACAGACACAGGAACGAGGAAGGACACATGCCGGCCAGTCTAAGTGTTCCGAAGCAGTAGCAAGCTACCATGGCTCAGTGGAAACACTAGGAGACATTTCCCAGTAAGAGAGGCTACTAAGGATAAACAACTAGATAGTCAGATCCCACACATACCAAGCATTTCAATAGCATACACACAATATGCTCAATATGTGCAAATACAACGTGGCATCACAACATGACTCTACAACCCAAGCATTTATTCAATAGGCTCCAAGGAGCGAGATATTACAATCATGGGTCTCCTGGCCCAACAATCAGAGCATACAAGTCAAAGCACAAGTGGAAGCTTAACATGTCTGAGTACAGACATCTATGAATGAAAAAGGCTGAGAAGCCTGACTATCTACCAGATCCTGCCGAGGGCACAAGATCGTAGCTGAGGTAACAAGCTAAACGTCGAAGTCCACGTGGAACTACTAGCGAGACTGAAGTCTCTCTGCAAAAACATAAATTAAGCAACGTGAGTACAAATGTACCCAGCAAGACTTACATCAGATCTAACTACATATGCATCATTATCAACAAAGGGGATGGTGGGGTTTAACTGCAACAAGCCAGCTTTGACTCAGTGGCTATCCTATACTACAACTGCAAGTAACTCTTTTGAGGTGGCACACACGAGTCCACATATTCACCATATCAATACACCACTATGGATCTGCTCCCGTCTCCCTACGAGAACGCCATCCATAGCACTCACGCTTATCTTGCGTATTTTAGAGTATCCACTTTCACTTGTCTATGAACTGTACAGGCAACCCAGAAGTCCTTTTCCGTGGACACGGCTATTCGAATAGATCATATTAACCCTGAAGGGGTGTACTTCTTCACACACGCTCTCACCACTTACCGCCGTTTACACGACATGTACTCGGCAACCTTCAAGCGGAAGCCCCGCGAGGGTGTCGGCCACGACCTGACTGACCACACAAGTCTCTCGTCCAGGTTTATCGCCTATTCGGGTACCATCCGCAAGGAGATCCGGCCGGGGTGTCGCTCACGGCCCCAAACGATGTGTGCAGGGTTCCCAAGCCCACCTCGACGGGTGGATCTACGCTTGGTACACCGTGCCACGGTGCCTAGTCTATCCCAAGCCCACCTGTACCGGGTACCACTTGGTAGACTACTAACACAACCTACAAACACTAGAAACTAGTTGCAACTCCTGGACAGAGATCAAGTTGATTAATAAGTCGAGAGGGGCACTTAAGCATTCCAATGCGTGGTAGTAGCTGGTCATGGATCACAAACACAGAACTTAGTTCCTGAGGACAGCCGCAATGAGACAACCCACCATGTACTCCTACATGGCCTCTCACCGCTACCTTTACCAAATCGTGTTCACACACTTAGCTCTCAACAATAGGACATGTTCACCACATTCTAAATCATCCCCGATGAATCAGACCTGACTCAACTCTAAGCAGTAGCAGGCATGACAAACAGACATGAATGAGTAGGCACATCAGGGCTCAAACAACTCCTACTCATGCTAGTGGGTTTCATCTATTTACTGTGGCAATGACAGGTCATGCAGAGGATAAGGGGTTCAGCTACCGCAGCAGGTAACAAATATGTCGTTGTTGTCCTAATGCAGTAAAAGAGAGCAGGAGCGAGAGAGTGGGATTTTATTGGAATGAACAAGGGGTTTTGCTTGCCTGGCACTTCTGAAGATAGTATAGCTCTTCATTGGTGTCATTGATCACATCGTCGGAACCACGTCTATCGAGAGGGAACAAACACCGACAAACAAGGAAGAAACACAATCAAAGCAATGCACAATATGATGCATGATCATGACATGGCAACATGTTGTTGATTGAGCTAATGCAACTAACAACAAGTTAAATGGAGTTGGTTTGAACACTAGGTTCAAATTCAAACTCCATATGTGATTTATTACATGCCATATAATTGAATTGTCCTAAACAGTAGTCATAAATTATTCTAACATGCATGAAAATGGTACAGAAGGATAGATTGGATTTTTCTGATCATTTTTCATATATAAATTATTTCATTTGGAGTTACCGTTGATTTTCTATGATTTTTTAGAAGTTTTGGTTATTTTCTGGAATTTCCTGGATTTATTTTAAATCCAGAAAATTGTTAATTGCATCAGCATGACGTCACTATGATGTCAGTAGGTCAACGAGCGTCGACCAGGTCAAACCTGACCAGTGGGACCCACTGGTCAGTGACCCAGTCAGCTAACTAAGTTAGTTAGCCCTAACTAACTAGGTAGGGCCCACTAGTCAGTGGCTGTAGTAACTAACCTAACTAGTTAATTAGTGCTAACTAGGGTAATTAGCCGGGCGGGGCCCGCAAGTCAGTGAGAGAGGGGGGGTCAAACCGGGCAGTGGGGTCAACCCACGCCGGTCAATGGGTCAATGGTCGCCGGACTTGGTCCATGGCTCGTCGCCGGCGACGCTAGAGACAGCGGAGGTGCTCGGAATCGCAGCTCAGGCGACCAAACGAGCGGCAGGGAGGCTCTACGAGATGCCCAGGCTCGCACGCATCCATTGTGGCCAGCGGCAGCAGCTGGGGTGCACCACAGCGATGGCGGCGATGGCAAGTGCGGCGGCCGGAGCTACGGGTTCGAGCGGGGCGAGGCCACAGTGGACGGGAGGGCTGGCTAAGGGGCTCACCGAGCTCCTGAAGATGCTAGGAGCACGGTGCCGTGCTCGGTTTCGAGCCTCAGTGGCTGCAGTTATGGCGGCGACATCGCCGGCGGTGTGGAGTTCTCGGCCAAGACGGGGCTATGGCCTAGAGGTCGAAAGCGACCAGGGGAGCAGGGGGAGGTGACTCAGGGGCTCACCGTGAGTCCGTTTGAAGGGTCAGCGAGCTCGGGGAGGCACCGGAGGTAGCAAATCGACGGCGATGATCTCCGGTGGCCGACGAGGGGAATGGCGGTGCTTGCGGCGTCCAGGGGCTTCTGGCGTCGGGCGGCTCGGTGAGGAGGAAGAGAGGGACGAGGCGGAGTTCGTGGCCGCGTCGGTGAGGCGTGGGGTTGGCTGCGGCTGTGGCTATGGCGAACGGCGGCGGCCGTGGTGTTCGATGGTGAGAGGGAGAGAGAGCAGAGGAGGGGGAGGAGCACAGGGAGAGTGAGAGGGGCCTGAGGGGGGTGCGTGGCGCTGCGGAAGACGTCTAGGGGAAGGAGGAGGCAGCCAGGCAGGGAGGAGCTGGCCTCCTCGGCTGCGCGCGTGCGAGCACGCAGGTGCTCCTACTGGCAGGAGGAAGAAGACAGGGAGAGAGGCGGTGGTGGGCTAGGCTAGCCAGCTACAGTGCTGAGCTGCCAGGCTGGACAGGTAAGTGCCAAATAAGTTACATGTAAGTTTCTGCTCTTTCCTATTTTTTTTGTTTCTGTTTTCTATTTTTGTAGTTTGTTTTTGACCCAGTTTTAAAAACCAAATCAATTTTATAAATCCTGAAAATATTCCTGAGCACTTTCTAAATTATTTAAGTGTCCCACAAATAATTCCAACATTATTTGAGCATTTAAATTATTTATAGTGTTTAAATGCCCAAAGTCAAATACAATATGATTTAATTCAAAAATCCAAAAAAATGATCTAAGAATATAATCATCATTTTTGGCAGAGGTTTCCACCTTAACCAGAAATCATGAACTTTTCTTAGGAACTTTTTTTGGGTTTATTGAAAAAGATTTTAATCCACCCTAGTTGAGTTGATTTAATGCTAGGGTTTGAACATCCCCATTTCAAGTTTAAGCAAAATTTAAACATGATGCACTCATGAAGCTAGCCTAGTGCAATACTAGAAGCTAGGGATGTGACAATGGTGATGGGTTGGATGAGATTTACCATGTAATCAAGTTAGTTTTGTTAGGGTTTGATCCCTAGTATCCACTATGTTCTGAGATTGATGTTGCTATGACTTTGCTATGCTTAATGCTTGTCACTAGGGCCCGAGTGCCATAATTTCAGATCTGAACCTATTATGTTTGCATGAATATATGTGTGTTCTTGATCCTATCTTGCAAGTCTATAGTCACCTATTATGTGTTATGATCCGAGAACCCCGAAGTGACAATAATCGGGATACTTCTCGGTGATGACCGTAGTTTGAGGAGTTCATGTATTCACTATGTGCTAATGCTTTTTTCCGGTTCTCTATTAAAAGGAGGCCTTAATATCCCTTAGTTTCCGTAAGGACCCCACTGCAACGGGAGGGTAGGACAAAAGATGTCATACAAGTTCTTTTCCATAAGCACGTGTGACTATTTATTGAATACATGCCTACATTACATTGATGAATTGGAGCTAGTTCTATATCACCCTATGTTATAACTATTGCATGAGGAATCGTATCCGGCATAATTATCCATCACTGATCCATTGCCTACGAGCTTTTCATAAACTGTTCTTCGCTTATTTACTTTTCCATTGCTACTGTTACAACTACTACAAAAACCCAAAAACATTTATCTTTACTTTTGCTACCGCTACCTTTATTATCATACCACTTTTGCTACTAAACACTTTGCTGCAGATACTAAGTTATCCAGGTGTGGTTGAATTGACAACTCAACTGCTAATACTCAAGAATATTCTTTGGCTCCCCTTGTGTCGAATCACTAAATTTGGGTTGAATACTCTACCCTCGAAAGCTGTTGCGATCCCCTATACTTGTGGGTTATCACCAGGATGCGCCATTAGTATGTTTGGAAAAATAAAAAAATTGTTACTAGTGGCGCACCATGTGCCTGGTGTGCCATTAGTGTCTTCCACACTAATGGCGCACCTGCACATGGTGCGCCACTGCTATATAGTAGTGGCGCACCACATGACAGGTGCGCCATTAGTATCCATTTCATCTATAGCCCTTTTCCTAGTAGTGGTCGATGCAACAGACCCGGGCCTGTCGCCATGACTGTGCACAGGCACAGGATCTGACTGAAGCATCAGTCCAAGACAAAGAGGAAGAAACCACGAGATTCGAAGCATCAACAAGCAGATCAGAAGGGACCAAGGCCAAGTCAGAGAAGCAAGATATCATCAAGAAAGAAGCCTCCCTTGCTCGGTAGGCGAGCTTATCAAGGGGTGAATCCACCCCCAGGAGAAGATGACCAAGGCATCCCGGCAGGGCCTGCCGGGGCTCGTAGACGCCAAATCACCTCACCAACTACTCCGCCACGACCCACATCATCGATCAGTGCAGTGTCAAACAGCACACTGATTAAGTGGCAGCCATTCGCCACATGGCAGCCACTCTCTACCAAGAAAACTCTGAGGTGACACCCGTCCTATGACGTGTCAGACGAGCAGGCATGAAGTTGGCAAGATAGCCCGGCAAGCCTTGTCGAGCAACCAACGACACGATGTTAAGTGGCGCATTAAATGCGCACTATCGGCCTGCAAAGTTAGGTATGATAGCACTATTTGCTATCTTATAAGTGTCTAATGACTAATGTGCCAATGTGGTGACCCCTTAGCCTATAAAAGGAGGCCCATGGCAACAATTCGAGGGGTTGGAAAGTTTGACCACTCGCACCCTCGTACGCGCGTAGTTGATGCCGCCCTGAGGGAACCCTTGTCGGGCAAGTGTACTGCGCACCACCACCACTTTTCCACCATCAATCCACCAAAGCAGGAGTAGGGTTTTACGCCTCGCGGCAGCCCGAACCTAGGTAAATCTACTCGTGTGATCTCTGTCGCGCTGCCCCCACGTTGGTCTGCTCTTTGTGCAACGCGAATCCCCCTACCGAACCAGCAAGGGGCCGCCCTGGCCCCATAGGTGCCCATGGTTTCCCGCGACATAGTTGTTATTTTTTGCTTGTTTTTTACTTCGCAGAAAATCAATACCAAATGGAATCCAAATGCAGCGAAACTTTTTGGAGATTTTTTATGGACTAGAAGACACATGTTGGGCCAAAGAAGTACATAGGGGGGCTTAGAGGGAAGCACAACCCACCAGGGCGTGCCTGGGGGCCCAGGCACGCCCAGGTGGGTTGTGTCCACCTCGGCCGCCTCCCGCACCGCCTCTTTGCTCTATAAATACCTCGAAAATCCAAAACCCAAGGGGAGTTAATGAAACACAATTCCAGCCGCCCCAGATCCAATCTAGACACCATCATGGAGGGGTTCGTCATCCTCATTAGTGCCTCTCCAATGATGTGTGAATAGTTCACTGTAGACCTACGGGCCCGTAGTTAGTAGCTAGATTACAAGAATGATTAGGACAAATGAATTTCTTGTTGACAAAAGATATCTACTTTTATTACCTTGCAATTTATTCTTAGTTTTATTCTCGCAAAGTACTCGTAGTTTTATTCTCACAAAATAGTTTCATACTTGTTTTAGGCAAAGCAAACATCAAGTGTGCATAGAGTTGTATCGGTGGTCGATAGAACTTGAGGGAATATTTGTTCTACCTTTAGCTCCTCGTTGGGTTTGACACTCTTACTTATCAAAAGAGGCCACAATTGATCCCCTATACTTGTGGGTTATCAAGACCTTTTTCTGGCGCCATTGCCGGGGAGCAATAGCGTGGGGTGAATATTCTCGTGTGTGCTTGTTTGCTTTATCACTAAGTAGTTTTTATTTCCTGTTCTAAGTTGTTCTAAGTTGGATCAATGTGAATACTTTAGGGATTATCGCTTGACACAAAAAGAGAGAGAGGAAGCTCATTGTAGACCTACGGGCCCATAGTTAGTAGCTAGATGGCTTCCTCTCTCTCTTTTGGTTCTCAATACAATGGTCTCTTGGAGATATATTTGATTTAACTCTTTTTGTCGTGTGTTTGTTGGGATCCGATGAACTTTGAGTTTATGATCAGATCTATTTTATATCCATGAAAGTTATTTGATTCTTATTTTGATCTCTTATATGCATGATTACTTATAGCCTCTTATTTCTTGTTCGAATCTTTGGTTTAGTTAGGCCGACTAGATCAATTTTTCTTGCCATGGGAAGAGGTGCTTTGTGATGGGTTTGGTCGTGCAGTGTTCTTTCCCAGTGACAGAAGGGGCAGCAAGACACGTATTGCTCGTTGCCATTAAGGATAACAAGATGGGGTCTATTCCTATATGATTAAATCTTGTCTTCATCATGTCATCGTTCTTATTGCATTACTCCATTTCTCCATGAACTTAATACACTAGATGCATGCTGGATAGCGGTCGATGTGTGGAGTAATAGTAGTAGATGCAGGCAGGAGTCGGTCTACTAATATTGGACATGATGCCTATATAATGATCATTGTCTGGATACCATCATAATTATTTGAAGTTCTATCAATTGCCCAACAGTAATTTGTTTACCCACCGTATGCTATTTTTCTCGAGAGAAGCCACTAGTGAAATCTACGGCCCCCAGGTCTATTTTCTCATCATATATTTGCACATCTATATTGTTATTTGCCTTTTTATTTATTTTCAGATTTATATTATCAAAAACCTAAAAACACGTCGCTGAATTTTATTTGCCATCATTTGCATCTATCCATCTACCATAATTTTTATCCCGTCAACATGACAATTTCTGGCATCGTTACCTGAAAGGGATTGACTACCCCTTTAACACGTCGGGTTGCAAGTATTTGTTCTTTGTGTGCAGGTACCGTTTACATAGTGTTGCTTGGTCCTCCTACTGGTTCGATAACCTTGTTCTCATCACTGAGGGAAATACCTACCGTAGCTGTATTGCTTCATCCCTTCCTCTTTGGGGAAAAACCAACGTAGTTCAAGCGTCATCAAAAGGAATTTCTGGCGCCGTTGCGAGGGAGACATCATCAACACCTATCAGGTTCTTAATCACAAATCTCATCTCCTTGCAATTTACATTATTTTCCATTTGCCTCTCATTTTCATCTCCCCCACTTCACAAAAATTTGTCGTTTTATTCACACTCTTTTCCGTTCGCCATTTCTCGCCAGATCTGTTTTTGTTTGCAATCTTGTTTGTGTAGTCACGATGACTCAAGAGAACACTAATTCGTGTGATTTTTCCAATACCAACAACAATGATTTTATTAGTACTCCGATTGCTCCTCCCGCCACTAGTGCGGAATCTTGTGATATTAATGTCATTTTGTTGAATCTTGTTATGAAAGATCAGTTTTTTGGTACTCCTAATGAGGATGTGGCATCCCATCTTAACACATTTGTAGAATTATGTGATATGCAAAATAAAAAAGATGTGGACAATTATATTGTGAAGTTTAAATTATTTCTGTTTTCTTTGCGAAATCGTGCAAAAATTTCGTTCTCTTCTTTGCCTCGCAATAGTATCGATCCTTCGGGTAAATGCAAAGATGCTTTCATTACTAAGTATTTTCCGCCCACGAAAATTATTTCTGTTAGAACTCAAATCATGAATTTTAAGCAACATGAGCATGAACGTGTTGCACAATCTTGGGAAAGAATGAAATTGATGCTAAGAAATTGTCCTACGCATGGTTTAAATCTTTGGATGATCATACAAAATTTTATGCGGGATTGAATTTTGTCTCTAGAATCTTTTAGATTCCACTGCGGGTGGTACTTTTATGGAAATTACCTTGGGTGAAGCTACTAAGTTGCTTGATAATATTGTGGCAAATTATTCACAGTGGCATACCGAAAGAGCTCCTGGTAGTAAAAAGTTAATTCGGTTGAACAAATTAGTACTTTGAGTGAAAAAGTTGATGCTCTTATGAAATTGGTTGCCAATAAAAATGCTCCTATTGATCTTAATGATGTGCCTTTGTCCACTTTGATTGAGAAAAATAGTGATGCCGTAGATGTGAATTTTATCTCGCGAAACAATTTTAATAACAATGCTTATAGAGGTAATTTTAATCCTAGGCCTTTTCCTGGAAATTCATCTAATAATTATGGTGGTTCCTATGGTAATACTTCTTATAATAATAAAATAGGAACACCTCTGATCTTGAGAATAATACTAAAGAATTTATCAATGCTCAAAAAGTTTTCAATAATATGATAGAAGAAAGTTGAATAAGATTGATAATATGTCTAGAAGCATTGATAGAACTTCTCATGATGTAGGAAATCTCAAGTTGAAGATCTTTGTGCCTAAGGTTGAAGAATCAATTAAAGCTTTATATGTTTCTATGGATGAAAGTAAGAAAAGACCGCTATGCTTAGAGCTAAAAGATATTTTTTAGAAAAAGTGTTTTCTAGTGCTTGCTTTCATAAAAGTGATGAAGATCTCAAAGTGATTGGTGTTTCTTCTATTGATTCCTTGTGTAGTAAGATTAAAATTGATGATAAAGGGACTGGAGAAGAGTCAACTTTAGTTAGAAGGCGTCCCAATAATTCTGAGGGTGAAAATCTTGATGAAAAAATTGATAAAAGTGGGTTTGGAGAGGTCAAAACATTAACTAGTGATGTGCCCACTCTTTTGGTTTACAAATACTTTAATTATGGTAATTGCTCTTTGATTGGTTGTATTTCTTTGTTGCAATCCATGATTAATTCACCCCATGCTTATGAACAAAATAAAGCTTTTACTAAACATATCGTAGATGCTATGATGAAAGCTTTTGAAGAAAAGTTGGAATTAGAGATCTCAATTCCTAGAAAATTACATGATGAATGGGAACCCAACATCAAAGTCAATATTAAAAATTATGAGTATTTTGCTTTATGTGATTTGGGTGCTAGTGTTTCCATGATTTCGAAATCTTTATGTGATGTGCTTGGTCCTACCAATATTGAAGAGTGTTCTTTAAATTTGCACTTGACGGATTCTACTACTAAAAATCCTATGGGAAGAATTAATGATGTTCTTATTCTTGCAAATAGGAATTGTGTGCCCATAGTTTTTATTACTCTTGATATTGATTGCAATCCGTCTTGTCCAATTATACTTGGTAGACCATTTTTACGTACTATTGGTGCCATGATTGATTTGAAAGAAGGCGATATTAAATTTCAATTTCCACTAAGAAAGGGAATGGAACACTTCCCTAGAACAAGGATTAAGCCACCATATTAATCAATCATGAGGGCATCTTATGGATCTAGAACTAAAGATTATAATACTTGAATCTTTGCTTTATATCTAGCTAGGGGCGTAAAAACGATAGCGCTTGTTGGGAGGCAACACAATCTTTATCTTTTTGCTTTTTGGTTTTCTTGCTGTTTTGCAATAAATATATAAAGATGCCTATGATTAGATGTGTTTTTATGTTTCAATTAGTGTTTGGGCCAAGCAAAGCCTTTGGGATCATGTTGGGTGATAGTTGATTTGATCTTGCTAAAAAACATAAAATTTTGAGCTCTGTAAAATAATTTTCATAAATCACAGAAACGTGATTTTGCTCTGAATTGTTTACACAAGATTTATATACAAATTTCCCACGTTGTCCCAATTTTTCAGAAATTTTGGAGTTACAGAGGTACACAAAGTTCCCTGATTACTACATACTATTCTGTTTTTGATAGATTCTGTTTTGTTTGCATTGTGTGCTTATTTTGATGAATCTATGAACTATATCAGGGGGTATGAGCCATAGTAAAGTTGGAATACAATAGATATAATGAAAAAATAAAATATGAATGAGTTTGCAACAACACTTAGTAGTGATTTGCTTTGTTATACTAACGGATCTCACGAAGGTTTTGTTAAGTTTTGTGTGGTTGAAGTTTTCAAGTTTTGGGTGAGATCGTGATGGATGAAGGAATAAGGAGTAAGAAGAGCCTAAGCTTGGGGATGCCTACACCCCAAGTTATTTTCCAAAGAGGAACAAGCAGCTAAGCTTGGGGATGCCCCAAGTGGCATCCCCTCTTTCTTATAACGACCATCGGTATTTTACATGGAGCTATATTTTTATTCGTCACATATCATGAGTTTTGCTTGGAGCGTCTTGTATTATATGAGTCTTTGCTTGTTTTTGTTTTTGTTTTGTGTAAAGTATCCTTGCTAAACACACCTATTGAGAGAGCCAAAATTATGATATGATTTGTTAGAATTGCTCTATGTGCCTCACTTAATTTTTTTAGCTATGGAATTGCTCTAGTGCTTCACTTATATCTTTTTGAGCATGGTGTGCTTTAATAATTTTGAAGAAATGCTCTCATGCTTCACTTAGATTTATTTGAGAGTTAGTAATTTGGAAGAAATTCTCTCATGCTTCACTTATATTATTTTGAGAGACCAAAATTTTATCCTCATGTTCTTCACTTAGATTTGTTTGAGCTAGCAAAAGCAACATATAAAACTAGGCCCAAAGTGATAGATATTCAAGAGGGGTATAATAAAAACTTTCATGAAGATCATTGGACAAACTAAACTTGGTTCTCTGTAATAGTTTTACGATATGATGATAGTGATATGTGAGTCATGTTGATGAGTAGTTGTGCTTTAATAAGAATATTGGTGTTAGGGTTTGTGATTCCCTATGCAAGCACAAAAGTCAATAGTTATGCAATGAAATTACATCCTACTTGTGGTGCACTATTCGGTGTTAGTAATACTTAATGGCCGTTTATGTGATTTTTCGTTTCTTGGTTGGATGCTTCTCAATCTTTTTGCTAGCCTTCACTTGTACTAAGTAGAAATCCTTAAACCCACTTTTGCCTTATGAGTCCACTATACCTACCTATATGTAGTATTTCCGTGCCATTCTAAGCAAATTTGTATGTGCCATCTCTAATCTTCAAAGTAAATTTCCTTTTTGTGTTCTCATACCGCTCATGAAACGGTAGGGGGTGGCCGATATTTTTCCATGCAAGATGTGTTATTCTCAAGATGATTGTTTATTCACTTGTCATTTCACGAGAGTATGGCAAAGGTATTAGGGATGCCCAGTCCTGAAATGAAAAATGAATTTACTTTATGTTGTCAAATAATAAATTCCTTGGAAAGTGTTAGTATGGACGGCACCCGTGGATACGGTTAGCGGTGGAATGTGAAAGTATGGTGGAAAAAGGAATAAACTTTATTTTTTGTTCGGGAACCGCCTATGATATATCTAGTATGGAAAGTATTGGGAACTACTCGATCATTTTCGCTGATAGGAAAAGCATGCCACCCAAAAAAATTTATCTCTGAATTTCCGCTTTGAGCTCTAGCACCTCTACAAATCCCTACTTCCCTCTGCGAAGGGTCTTTCTATTTACTTTATGCAATTTTTATTTTTATTTGAGTCTCCGTCTTCTCTTACAAAGCACCAACTAAGTGGCACTACGATCGTTGATACGTATCCAACGTATCTAAATTTTTTGATTATTCCATGCTATTATATTATCCATTTTGGATGTTTTATATGCATTTATATGCTATTTTAAATTATTTTTGGGACTAACCTATTAACTAGAGCCCAGTGCCAGTTTCTGTTTTTCCTTGTTCTTGAGTTCAAAGAAAAGGAATACCAAACGGAGTCCAAATGACAGAAAATTTACGGTGATTATTTATGGACCAGAAGAAACCCCTGAAGCAAAATAGTTGGGCCAGAAGATCCACAAGGCCTCCACAAGGGTGGAGGGGATGCCCCCTAGGGCGTGCCCTCGGGTCTTGTGGGTTCCTCGTGCCCCCCCCCCCCAGACTTGTTCTTGATGCCAAAAATTCCTATAAATATAAAAAAACCAGAAATAAACCTAGATTGGGAGTTCCGCCGCCTCAAGCCTCTGTAGCCATGAAAAACCTCTCGGGACCCTGTTCCGGCACCCTGTCGTAGGGGGAATCCATCACCGATGGCCATCTTCATCATCCCGGCGCTCTCCATGACGAGGAGGGAGTAGTTCACCCTCGGGGCTGAGGGTATGTACCAGTAGCTATGTGTTTGATCTCTCTCTCTCTCTCTCTTGTGTTCTTGATTCGGCATGATCTTGATGTACATCGAACTTTGATATTATACTTGGATCATATGATGTTTCTTCCTCCCTATCTTGTGATGAATTGAGTCTTTTCCTTTGAGATTTTGTTATGTCAAATTAAATCTTTGGATGTGTGAGCACTTGATGTATGCCTTGCGATGAGATACCTGTGGTGACAATGGGATGTTCTGTTGATCCACTTGATGTATGTTTTGGTTATCAACTTGCGGATTCCCGTGGTGACATTCGGGTAATCTATGCATAGGGGTTGATGCACGTTTTCATATTCCTTTCTCTGGTAGAAATCTTGGGATACTCATGAAGTTCTTTGTGTTGGATTGAATATTCTGAATCTGAAGTTGTTTGATGCATAGCGTATAATTGACCCATGGATACTTGTGGTGACATTGGAGTATCTAGGTGACATTAGGGTTGATTGATGTGTGCCATATGGTGTTATTTTGCTACGAACTCAAGGGCTGTTTGTAACACTTATAGGAATAGCCCAATGGATTGATCAGAAAGAATAACTTTGAGGTGGTTTTGTACCCTATCTTTTGAGTGATTCTTCGTTGCATGTTGAGGGATTGTTATATGATCTAATTATGTTATAATTGTTGAGAGAACTTGCACTAGTGAAAGTATGAACCCTAGGCCTTGTTTCAAAGCATTGCAATACCATTGTCGCTCACTTTTGTTACTTGCTACCTTGTTGTTTTTATATTTTCATATTATAAAAATATATTTCTACCATCCACATTACGCTTGTATCACCATCCTTCTCCGAACTAGTGCACCTATACAATTTACCATTGTATTGGGTGCGTTGGGGACACAAGAGACTCTTTGTTATTTGGTTGCAGGGTTGTTTGAGAGAGACCATCTTCATCCTACGCCTCCCACGGATTGATAACCTTAGGTCATCCACTTGAGGGAAATTTGCTATTGTCCTACAAAACTCCGCTCTTGGAGGCCCAACACGAGTCTACAAGAAGAAGGTTGCATAGTAGACATCAAGCTCTTTTCTCGCGCCGTTGCCGGGGAATTTAGTGTTTGAAGGTATATCTTTAGTTCTTGCAATCGAATCTTTTAGTTTCTTTTTTTATCACTACTTTAGTCTATAAAATAAAACTATAAAAAATGGAATTGAGGTTGCCACATATGCTTCATCATTTTAATGTCTTTCATGAAAATGATGGAAAGGAAAATTATGCTCAAGTGCTAGAAGAAGAAGTCAATTAATTGTTTGGCACTAAATATTTGAATGATGAGCATGATTGCGGTGTTCTTAGTATGAATTCCTTGAATATCCATGATGCTAATGATATGCAGAGCCACAAGCTTTGGGGATGCTATGAATATGATAATTTTAGTCCCCCAAGTTTTGATGAGAAAATTTATTATGATGAAAACATGCCTCCTATTGATGATGATTATATTGACGAAAGTGGGTTTGGAAGAGCGTCAACTTTAGGAAGTAATGATCCCACTATTTTGGAGGGTGTTGAAACTTATTGTGATAATTATGAAAGTGGATTTGGAGAGGTCATGACTTTATTTAGTGACGAATCCACTGTTCCGGAAGAGGTTCCAATTGGTTATGAGAACAAAGTTACTATCTATGATGATTATTGTGATGATGTGTCGAAAACTGCCCATAGCGGCCACGCTGTAGGCAGGCCGCTATCTCTGGCCATCACTTTGCCATATGGATCCGCGTGGCCAATGTATACATCACGTATTTGATTTTTTTGGCCCGTATTGACCTAGACATGGCCCACGCACATGCAAAAGGGGCCTAGCCCTCTGATGGAAAAGCTGACATGAACTTGATGGGTGGCCTCCGTTTGGAACTTGTTCGAGCCGTGGAGACATGAATCCGTGCATGCATGCTTTTTAGCAAGCGTTGATCATGGACGACCACAGGTTCAGCAAGTGATGACGTGGACCATTGCCGTCCAGCCAACGCTCATGTTTGCCCACCATTTTTCTCCCAGGTCAATGAGGTTGTTTGACACATCGACGGTATTTGATTACCATATAATTACGTGTTCAGAAAAATTACCACCATCATGCATCATGTCATGACATTTTTTATGTGCCTATCAAGCTAGATAAAGTGGAACAAGTTTTACAAATATGGGCGTAGTCAGGTTTAATTTTTAGTCAGCATCATTTTCCCAAATCGGTGTTTTTTCTGCACACAGAAAAATAATCGGCATTACGCTGATATGTTTACTTGAACCCAAACAACTCAATTAGCGAGACGGATCCACGCGAGGTGCAGGTTTCATGGAACAGCACCCATCCATCTAGGCCAGGTCGCTTTCCCCCGAGACGTCATGTCACGTAATTTACTACACCCTTCCCCCCTCCTCACTGTCATCTACCTCGACCCACCCACCTCAGGCAGACTCTAAGGCAGACCTGTGTTTCTATTCTTTGCCGCCCAAGGAGAATCCACCAGACGGGACACGGCAGACAAACAGCCCCCTCCCTGTGGAGCTGGTCGACGGCGGCGAGGCCTACCCTCCACCGTCAGTCAGCCGAGGTAACAGCCGGAGTAAGCAAGAGGTACTCACCACAACCACACTTGCACCATTTACATGTTCATCCATAATGCTCCCTCGTCATTGTTCTCATATCTTGCTCTCACCATATAGGATTTTCATTCAAGGGGTGTTATTTCTAGAGGGAGGAGATGTCCGATTTATTTAGTAGGATCCAAGCAGCTATAGTTATCAATCGAGTAGAGAACAGTGAACAGTCACCTGAAGATTGGAACAGCGACTATGATGGATCTGGTGGTTCAACAGGTTTGCCTGGTACGCCATGCTTCATGTCCAGGCTTTCTCTGCTCAAAGTTGGTTCGGTCATAGGCCAATTCAGATTCATATGGTCATTTGTTTAGGCTAATGGGCTTCTTATCACAGCTCTTCGTGCTAGATAGTCTCGATCTAGGCATTCTAAACATGTTGTGAGGTGTAACACCGCGGATAGGTCTGTACAACTATGACACAAGGAAGAAGATGGTTGAAAAAAGTATAGTCCGTGTTGGTGCTGGTGAAGTTTCCTACCATGGTGCAACAGTACCCCCCCCCCCTCACAAGTGCTAAAATAGTTTTTTTTTGAAATGCAATCATTTCCATTCATGACATGCAATGAACACATTTGCAACTCAATAGGTACGGACCGAGATGTCAGTGAGCAATCTAATTGGCTTCCCTTATAAGGAAACTTTCACAGCAAAGTCAGCAAAGCTAGCACCAATGCCCAAGAGAGGAAACGCCACATGCTCCCCGATGTTGCGAAGTAGTTATGCCAAAACCGGTCCGCAGAAGTTTTCAAATTACATATGAACACGCTACCCAAGCATAGTAAGTCACGTATATTCAGTTAAAGAGGCATTCAAACATTTTTTTCCAGCATCCTCTTGTTGCCCCTCACATCTAACCCAATTTTTATATATCGAATATCAAGTCAGCATAGAAGCTTGGTATACTTCTACGAGAGCAGAACGCCTGCGGCCTAGCAAACATATCATAAATGCGTCAAGCGTTCCAGTCCAATATGTTTAATTTCACAGACAAGCTTATGGCATGCTTAGCAGAGAGTTGCACTTGTTGTAAGGCACATGGGAACAAAAGATGCATATTGGATAATGAAGGAACAAATACTTGTGATGAACCCCCTCATGTATCAACAAATCAAACTCAATTGAGCACGCCGCTAGTCAGCAAGATTGGACCCCGACTACCAACACCAGGCAACCCTGGAGGTAAACAATCCATCATTTTACATTATGAATTTTGAATGCATATAAATGATGATCCAATCTGACACTACCCATTATTCCTTTGCAGGTTGCATGTCTATCAATAGTTCCGTGTCTAGGAAAAGGGATGGCAGTTTATCATCAAGCATACAGTCGGGCACAGCAAAGAAAACATGTTCACGCGAGACAGGGACCGCCCTCGCTGCAACACCAACATGTGGGCAAGAACCACTCAATAATATCCCCACATCTCAGGATGCAGCCGTTAAGGAAATTGCAAGCAAAATTGCTGCTTTTTATGATGACCTTACAGCCATCTTGGTTACTTACTATGCTGAGATATGTCTAGCCCCCGGCTTCATATTGTTTGGATCAACCATCGATGGAGCACCTATGAAGATCGATCTACCTCAATGCAACTTTGGAAGAGATCCGTGGGTCGCTGGATCAGTCCCAGTACCACCAATCCCAACTGTACTCAGGGCCATAAAAGACTGGATGAGTGCAACCTCCATGCTAAACCTCGAGAGGCAAGATCGCATCCCTGTGCAGTAATATTTTTACCAAATGCTCACAAACATTTTTCAAATTCTCATTTAGTAACTGCATTTTCCCAATCAAACCACTGCAGGAAATGGATCGTGCATCCCAAGCCAAGACTCATAACATTAGAGGGTGGTGAAATCACAATGACCCATGAGATGGTTACAGCTATTTTTCATAGGCTTGGCCAAGTTGATTTGTTTTTCTCAAAGGACAGTACTGGACGGATATGGAGGAAATTTGTTGAGCCCGACTTTGCTGTGAGTGTTTCCAGCAACCCCTCTTTAATTCACCCCTTTTTTGCCTTGATGATAACCCCCCCCCCCCCGAACCACTTTTTGTAGACAATTGTTTTGGCGAACACCGACCCAATGACCGTACAATCAATCAGGGCTAGCCTCCAAGAAGGAACAACATCCTACAACCCATCTTCATGCCGAATGGTAAGTCGTGTTATTAGAACTAGTGTTTAAGTTTATGATGCCCATCACTGAGATGCCTATCTATATGCAGTGGTACATCCCGGCGATACTACCTGATGGTTGGACAGTTATGCTTTTGATATGTTGCAGAAAAGAATAATTGTATTTGACCCAGCTGTTGGCCCATTTGGGTATAGCAACCGCCGAGTCAGCATGCATGAATTTGTTAGCAACAAACTCCACGCCGCGTTGTTCACATGCCTCCAGAATTTCTTCAGCTCTTGGCATTGGGAATCAAGCCACTGGGGACGCACTTTCCCGATCATAATGAGGGAAAAGATTGAGAAGTATGCTTTCGCCCCTGTCGACCACTCAACTTCCATAATTAGTTCACATATTTATCGCATTGTTTTAACTGGTCCCTTTGGCTTTGTTGACTCCACCCAAATGCAGAGAGCAGACTGGGTTGTGTGCCACCTTCTTTGAATGGAATTACAACAACGACAAGCTACAGACACCACTAAACAAAGTATGTTTTGTATAGCATCATACCCTCATGGGAAATGCTTGTTTGTTTTATTTCCTAATCCACACCATCTCTTGCTACAGGAGACGCTTACATCACACAGCAGCCTGATGATATATGAACTAATGAGGATGCAAGGCAACTAAACTCTAGTGGCAAACGACGCCCTTGAAGCGGTGAAAGTATCGTTCACTGCTCTTTAGAATAGAGGGGGGTGATTAGACTACTTAACAAAATAAAAATCTATCCTTTTCCCAATTTTAAGTCTTGGCAGATTTTAGCAACTTAGCACTAGTCAAGCAAACAACCTACACATGCAATTCTAAGAGTATAGCAGCGGAATGTAAATCATTGCATATGAAGGTAAAGGGGGAGGAGTTTGGAGGGAGCAAACGCAATGTAGACACGGAGATTTTTGGAATGGTTCCGATAGTGGTGCTATCGTACATCCACGTTGATGAAGACTTCAACCCACGAAGGGTAACAGCTGCGCGAGTCCACGGAGGGCTCCACCCATGAAGGGTCCATGAAGAAGCAACCTTGTCTATCCCATCATGGCCATCACCAACGAAGGACTTGCCTTACTAGGGTAGATCTTCACAAAGTAGGCGATCTCCTTGCCCTTACAAACTCTTTAGTTCAACTCCACAATCTCGACGGAGGCTCCCAAGTAACTCCTAACCAATCTAGGAGACACCACTCTCCAAAAGTTAATAAACGGTATGTTGATGATGAACTCCTTGCTCTTTTGCTTCAAATGATAGTCTCCCCAACACTCAACTCTCTCTCATAGATTTGGCTATGGTGGAAAGATGATTTGAGTGGAAAGCAACTTGGGGAAGGCTAGAGATCAAGATTCTTGTGGTTGGATTGGAATGTCTTGGTCTCAACACATGACTAGGTGGTTCTCTCTCAGAAAATGAGTAGTGGAAGTGTAGGCACATTCTGATGGCTCTCTCACATATGGAGAAGGGGGTGGAGGGGTATATATAGCCTCCACACAAAATCTAACCGTTACACACAAATTCCCAAACTCGGTGGGACCGAATTGGTAAACTCGGTCAGACCGACTTGGTTCAAAATGTGAACATGAGGCATTTCGGTGGCACCGACAACATTAACTCGGTGAGACCGATGCGCTAGGGTTAGGGCAAAACCTCATCTCGGTGAGACCGATCACATGAACTTGGTGAGACCGATTTCAGTAATAAGAAAACAGAGACTTGGTCAGGCAAACTCGGTGGGATCGATCGCTCATCTCGGTTAGACCAAAACGTTACGAAAAGGAAACAAAGAGTTTGCAATGCCAACTCGATGGGACCAATCGCTCACTTCGGTTAGACCAAAACGTTATGAAGGGAAACAAAGAGTTTGCATTCGGTGAGAACGAGATCCCTATCGGTACTGATTAGGGTTTGTGGATATGGCTATATCAAGTGAACTCGGTGGCGCCGGATAGATCAAATTGGTGGGGACGAGTTTGACTTTAGGTTTAGGACATATGTGGAAATGAGAAAATGGTTGAGGGATTTTGGAGCATATCACTAAGCATTTTGAGCAAGCAAGCCATTAAGCAACACCTCATCCCCTTTTAATAGTATTGACTTTCCTATAGACCCAATGTGATCTTGGATCACTAAAATGAAAATGGTAGAGTCTTGAGCTTTTGCCAACATGAGTCCTTAGCATTTTGAGGGGTCCACATCTCTAGTCCATGCCATACCAATCACTGAACTTTCTGAAATATTGATCTTGAAGGAGTATTAGTTCAGTGAGCTATATGTTGTTATGAATTACCAAAACCACCCAGGGATTAGTTGCACCTTCAATCTCCCCCTTTTTGGTAATTGATGACAACATATAGATCAAAGCTTTGACAAAATATAATATAAATGAAATACATCTTCGCTTTGAGAAGTATGTGATAAGCAAGAGCTCCCCCTAAATTTGTGCATTATTTAAATTTGCTTTTGAATGCAAATGCACAACCAATTAGGATTGTGGGTCACCCTTCCATGTCACATACATCTTGGTGGAGTGCTCAAAATGATAGAATATGGAATATGCACTCATCACCAAAATAAGATATGAATGATCAACATAAGATAAGGATATCATCATTCAAGCACAAGCATTAAAATATGATATGATCAAACATATGATCATAAGAGTATCTCACACACAAGCATAGAATATTGTTTCAACCAAACATATGCAACGCAAATGGAGTAGCAAAAAGAAGCAAAAGAAGCAAGCACTCTCTCTCTCTCTCGAAGCCTATGATTTATACACTTTCTCCCCCTTTGGCAACAATTACCAAAAAGCTTGAAAAGGTATAGTGCTATGCGGCTCTAAGCACGATCTCCGGGAGCTCCGGAGTGCGAAGGTGGCATGGAGAGGAGTCCTGCGACAAATGCTTTTGAAGATGTCTAAGGAGCTGGTGGAGTTGCAACTGGAGGAGCAACTGAAGCTGTGGCTGCAGGTGCTGACACTGCAGGAGCTGGTGGAGTTGCAACTGAAGCTATTTTTGGGACTAACATATTGATCCAGTGCCCAGTGCTAGTTCCTGTTTGTTGCATTTTTATGTTTCGCAGAAACCCAATATCAAACGGAGTCCAAACGGGATAAAAACGGACGGAGCTTATTTTTGGAATATTTATGATTTTTGGGAAGTAAAATCAACATGAGACGGTGCCCGAGGTGGCCACGAGGGTGGCCCGCGCGCCCACTTTCACTGGGCGCGCCCCTGGCCCTCGTGGGCCCCTCGTAAGGCGGTTTACGCCCTTCTTTGGCCGCAAGAAAGCTAATTTTTGGAAACATATCTGGGCGAAGGTTTCAATCCAATCGGAGTTACGGATCTTCGGATATAAAAGAAACGGTGCCAGGGCAGAATCTGAGAACGCAGAAACAGAGAGAGACAGAGAGACAAATCCAATCTTGGAGGGGCTCTCGCCCCTCCCACGCCATGGGAGCCAAGGACCAGAGGGGAAACCCTTCTCCCATCCAGGGAGAAGGTCAAGGAAGAAGAAGAAGGGGGGCTCTCTCCCCTTTGCTTCCGGTGGCGCCGGAACACCGCCGGGGGCCATCATCATCGCCGCGATCTACACCAACACCTCTGCCATCTTCACCAACATCTCCATCACCTTCCCCCACCTATATTCAGCGATCCACTCTCCCGCAACCCGCTATACCCTCTACTTGAACATGGTGCTTTATGCTTCATATTATTATCCAATGATGTGTTGCCATCCTATGATGTCTGAGTAGTTTTTTATTGTCCTATTGGTGATTGATGAATTGCTATGATTGGTTTAATTTGCATGTGGTTATGTTGCTGTCCTATTGTGCCCTCCGTGTCGCGCAAGCGTGAGGGACTCGCGCTGTAGGGTGTTGCAATACGCTCATGATTCGCTTATAGTGGGTTGCTTGAGTGACAGAAGCATAAATCCGAGTAAGGGGATTGTGGCGTATGGGATAAAGGGGACTTGATACTTTAATGCTATGGTTGGGTTTTACCTTAATGATCTTTAGTAGTTGCGGATACTTGCTAGAGTTCCAATCATAAGTGCATATGATCCAAGAAGAGAAAGTATGTTAGCTTATGTCTCTCCCACATGAAACTTGCTATCGGTCTAGTAAAGTAGTCAATTGCTTAGGGACAATTTCACAACTCCTATCACCACTTTTCCACACTCGCTATATTTACTTTATTGCTTCTTTATCTAAACAGCCCCTAGTTTATATTTATGTGTTCTTTTTTATCTTGCAAACATATCCAACAACACCTACAAAGTACTTCTAGTTGCATACTTGTTCTAGGTAAGGCGAACACTAAGCGTGCGTAGAGTCGTATCAATGGCAGATAGGACTTGAGAGAATATTTGTTCTACCTTTAGCTCCTCGTTGGGTTCGACACTCTTACTTATCGACAGAGGCTACAATTACCCTCTGCACTTGTGGGTTATCAACACCTTTTTCTGGCGCTGTTGCCGGGGAGTCATAACATGGGGTGAATATTCTCGTGTGTGCTTGTTTGCTTTATCACTAAGTAATTTTTATTTGTTGTTCTTAGTTGTTTCTATCTTTAGTTATGGATATGGAACACGAAATACCAAAAAAATTAGGTATACTTGCTACTCATGGAGATGGGGAACCACCTAAAACCCTCGATGCTCATTATGTGAAAGATATTATGTACTACTTTGATAATCTTGAGAAAACCCCATTCAATTATGTTATGGGAGATACATTGGATCAACGTGAATACTTTAGGGATTATCGCTTGACACAAAAATGGAAACTATTATGGGATCAAATTTATATGTTATATTGGTATGCTAGGCAACTATGCTTGAGATATGATTATACTTGTTGCTCTAGGATGAAGGCTCCACACCTCCCCTTTTCATGCAAATTTAATGATGATAAAACATTGGCTTCTTATGCTAATGGTATCTATGATTACTATGATGTGGAACAAATAGAATAATTCGTTGCTTTTATGGGTGCTTATGAGATTGAATCTATGTTTAAAGAGTTTGAAGATTTTGATGATTCACTTTACAGACCTAAATTTTTTGCTATACTTAGATATTGCTGTGAAAATTATGAATACAATTCCAATATTGATGCATTTATTGAGAAAGTCTCCACTGTCCAAGAAGAGACTAATATTTTGCAGGAAGCTATGGAAAAAAAATTGATGAAACTGTGAGCTCATTGAATGAAAAAGATTATGAAGAGAGCGAAGAACAAAAGGAGGAAGAGCGGATTAGCTACCCGTGCCCACCTTTTAATGAGAGTAACTCTCACTACAACAAAACAGATGTTAAGTAACACAATGTCGTAACAAATCACAAGATGTGTTACAAGTAAAAAGGTAGTAACATATCATTTGTGTTGCGAGCATACTCGGACAGATCTAAAAAGGTGTTACAAGTATAGTACACCAGTAACATATAGGTTTATGTTACTGTTGTGTTACGCTATGTGATTATAGTAACTCATAATTGTATGTAAGCTAGTGTTACAAATTCTTAAGGAAAAAGCATAGAATTTGATGAAGTGCATTAGTAAATCTTCATCATCATAACACACAGCCCCGCTTGTCAGCATTAAATTATTTATTTATATTTTTTTGTGTATTCATCAACTCGGACCCATATAGGACCAACATGACAGGTAATAATTCGAAGGGCAGAAAAAATGCGGGCAATAGGCACTACTAGGAAAATGCATACTAGTGGCGCACCAGTTTTGCCTACTAATGGCGCACTACTGGTGCGCCACTAGTACCACGCCACTAGTATTATATACTAATGGTGCACCACATACCAGATACTAATGGCGCACCATGTAGTACGCCATTAGTATACCATTTGGTGCTCCACTGGTATTCCCTCCAGATGCTCCATTAATAGCCTTATAGGTGCGCCACTAGTAATAAAGGAAGGTGCGCCACTAGTAAGGGCTTAAATGCGCCACTAGTAATGTATTTGGAAAAAAAATCCAAATTTACAGAAAACAACCTATAAGGAAAAATAATTTAAAAACAAAAAATAAAATAGAATCATAATTTTTATTATAGTAAGAATATTACAATGTCTTTACAAGTATCCAATAAAAGGAAAATTGCAAGGAAATAAAAGAAGGCGGAGTATCCAGTGAAAATCACTAATCAGTGAAAATCTGGAAACTTGTGACCTTGGGCGTTGGATCACTGGCGGATGGTACAGATGAAAGGTGGGTTTGCTAACCACCCACTTAGGGCATGTACAATGGTTGATAAGATGGTCTTATCTTAAGTCTTGCATGTGATTTAGAGATGACAATTTTTTTTGTCTATAATGGGTCATCTCTTAGCCTTATCTTCAATAACTAGCAATTCCTAAAAAAGTGGTGAGACATATTGTGCTAAAAGATCACCTCTTGTTTTCTCTTAAATAAGAGAAGACAAGCCTTTTCTTACGAGTTCTCTCTCCTCCATCTCATCATCTATCCTACGTGGCACTCATAAGATAACACCATTATACATGCCCTTAAGGGTATTTTTTAGATAACCCCTTGTCTTACTCACGGGGCAGGAAATCTTTTGACGCCGCAGCCCATGAACGATTCGTCTTCGATCTGGCCTTATCCATGGTCGTTCCCCACCGGCCACCGCACGGCCACCCCGCATGGCGCTGCTGCCGTCCCCCATCGCGACGACTGAAGGCGGAGTCGTCCCCCATGGCTCTGCCGCCGTGTGGATGCCATCGAGGCGTCCAGCGCGGACACAACCCACATCGGCGAAGTTTGAGATGAGGTGGCGAGAGCCGGCGGCGCGCTGATGAAGGCGTCCACTGCATCGAAGCTCGCCTCAGCGGGGAGGGCTTCCGCAAGGCATGGTGCCCAGGCTGCCCACGACGTTCGGCCTAGCCAGCAGGACTGCGTGGGCGGCGACGCGTGCACCGGCGACGCCGGCCGCGAAATGGGCTGTTGATCCTTCAAAGTTTGATTCTAGCATGCCTCCTTCTACCTGATTTATCCAATTTTATGTGCGAGTTTGTCATGGAGAGACAAAATTTCTGAATGCAATTTTGATGTTGTGAAGTGTTATCACTGAACGTGAGAGCATTGTTGATTCTCTTTATTTAGACTGGGTGGTTCTCCATTGCTGTATTCTGGGAATTTGTAGATGACAAAAAATTCTGAATATTAGCTTCTGAATGCTATGTATTGTTGAGCTCCATTGAGTTTGTTGGATGAAAATCTACACAGAATTCAGTGCAAGGGTGGTCTGTTCACGTACTTATGTGGTGATCCTCAGCGCTGGAAGAAGCTTTGATCAGAAGAAACATTCTTAGTGGTTCTATCTAAAGTGTATGCATCTTTTTTTTTGAAATAAAGTGAATGTATCAGTGAAGCTTTTGTTGGAGAAGAAGCATATGCAGCACGTATATATGTTAAGAGTGATGGTTACAATGCAGGTTTGCTGAATTATTATTTCACAACTTTGCTTTGACAAAAATGACAAGATGTATGGAGCAAAACCGAAAAACAGAGGCATGATACATGAATGCCCAGTCTACAACTTCAAGTTGGCAAAATAAAACGAAAGACATGTCTCTCAAATCCTAATCCTGAAGCTCTCAACAGTAGTCCAATATCCAATGATACAGAATGTGGTCATCCAAGCAAAATATGGGCAAACAGAATTTTGAAATCATGCAAGGCATGGACTTCTTGTCCTACACCAAATCATACAATCTGGAGTTCTTCTACTCTGCTAAAAGTGACAGCCACAGTGCATGTACAGGCGTACAGCTACAAATCTGACAAACTACGATTTCTTAACAGAAAATATTGTGGAGCTTCAAATGATTACAGAAACTCTCAACAGGACGCTCAAGCTCTCTTTGTTTTCGAGGATACAAAAAAATCTCAACCTCTCAAAAGCTCAAAACATACTGCTAGGGCGTCCAGTACAGGGGCCGGTGCAGGGCTAGGTCTGAGGCAAAGGGGCATGAGAGAGGACGGAAGAGTGAGGGCGTCGACGGCGACGAGGGCCGGTGCAGGTCTACGAGAAGGTGGGGCCATGGGATAGGAAGGAGCAGCGACGGCGTTATCATCACCTCCGGCGGCGGGCGAGGGCTTACAGCCGGCGACGCCATCGTCGCACGAGAGATCGAAGACGAATCGTTCATGGGCTGCGGCGTCAAAAGATTTCCTGCCCCGTGAGTAAGACAAGGGGTTATCTGTAAAATACCCTTAAGTGGCTGCTTAGCAAACCCGCCTTTCATCTGTACCATCCGCCGGTGATCCAACGCCCAAGATCACAAGTTTCCAGATTTTCACTGGTTAGTGATTTTCACTAGATACTCCGCCATAAAAGAAAATCCTAAAACTAATCTTCTAGTAATCTTTTCTTCTTTTTCTTCACTTTATCCCTGTAAAATGTAACAAAATAAACAGGAAGACAAACAAACTATTTATAACATGTCAATACTGTCATTTTTATGCAGAACTAGATATGAGCATATATTTCCAGAATTACATGGTGTGAATATTGTATGAGTAAGATTCTAATGGAAATGAATTTTGATAGGAGCCCACTTTCGACGAGTATTTATCTGACAGGGCTAAATAATCAGGGCTTTTACCTTTTGATAATGTTATTATACTATACTACCAGTATACTACTTCACTTGGATTTTTTAGATGAGCAGATCTGAGATAGACATCTGTTCAAGTGGCTATAGGTAGGCTTGAAGAATTCTCATCGGTTCAAGTGGCTATAGGTAGTCGCACAGCTGGAATATAGACTACTAGTACTATTTGAAAAGAAAACAAGAGCAAATCTGAACGTACTAGTCAGATCCGATCACATTGAGCTAGAAAGAAAATTCATCAGAAAACAGATGGCCGGCGACTTACGTCCAGACGTTGAGGATCTCGTTGTGCCCGGCGAAGACGCTGCGGAGCGCGTCGCGGACGGACTGCTACAGAGAGAGCTGCCGCAGATGAACACGTTGTCCTGCAGGTAGTCCAGCAGCCAGGAATTAAAGATAGAAGGGCTAGAACTGAAAGAACTAACATCTTAGAAAGCAACAGGAGATAATTAATATATGCAAAATACATATGAAGTGGTCTTCACCAAATTTGTTGAAACATGAACGAAATGTTTTAGCAGTACCAATGATACATGTCAAATTAATTGTTCCTATCATGACAATATAAAAGTAGTACTTGCATGCCAATGAAGACTTGCTCATATCTAGTTCAGGACATGTGTAATTGTGCCAAGTTCACTTGTAATGCCATTATTCATGATCTGAACTTTATCCTCCACAAAATAAAATAACAGTTGATCCATGGGAATGATACTTAATTTTGAAGCTACTGTTAATTTATAAACTGAATATAAAGTGAGTTTATAAATTCAGAAACAGAAAATTCAGTTAGGCTACTGTTAACTGAATTTTGGAGTGTATACTTAACAAAAGCTTCATTTGAATGTACAGTCAAATTAAAAAAATGTGTTCATGGGGCAGCAGCACTAAGAACTGAAAGAGAAAGGTGCAGAAAAAAGCTACTGAAAAACAATATCAAAAGTAGTGCAGACGTTGTTGAGGCGCTGACTGAACCATTGATAGTACTGCCACTGTTCTTTTTTGCGTCCATTAGCGTGACAGTGAGGTTACAACCTATAATTAATCGTGCAGTATGTGTATAAACTATAGAAAATAACTACACTGCCTGGTTTTCATCCAAATAAGAAAACAGAGCACATATGATTTTTTTTCACATATTCACATCATTGATACATGATGACATTTGATTGAGTGATGCAATGGTGGAAGAATAGAGTAATTGTTGTCCATCAGCTCATAAATGATTAATTATTACCTGCTTGAGGTTAGGGATGGCACACTTTCCTCTTAGAGCGAAAGCATCAGAGTAGGTTATTACCTGCTTGAAATACGCCCCAAATCCATACCTGAGATAACAAAAATACATGAGAAAAGCATTCTGGATCTCTCCGATTTGCACAACATATAGGATGTGCGATATCTGAACTTGCGACAGGAGGGAACCACGTATCAATCTTGGGGCTTCCTCGCTCGCCATGGCCGGGCACCATCATCCTCTGCTACTTCACCATCATCCTCTCCTCCAACGATGACCTGCGCATGACTCGTACAGAAATATTTTTTAACACATCATACACAGAATAAATCATCTGAATCAAAAGCAAGCTGCATCTAGTTCATCAAATGTTAGATGTACAGAATTTGATCGTACACTTCAATGCAAACCATTCAACCACGAAGTAGCTACAGCTAGTGATTTTAATTCTCTACCATGATGCATGCATGTATGCGTGCAAGAAACCGCCAGACTAATTAAGCATTGAGGTAGGCTACATAATCCAATCCGGCTAGCTCGTAATCATATCCATACTAGGTAGCCGCTACGTAGTTAAGTCTGGACAGAGAGTCAGAGACTGGGATGAACACGTACATGGGAAGGAGCAGGAGACGCATGGCCTTATCTGCCCATCCTCCGACCAGATCGGTGGTGTTTAAGGCCGCCTTAGAGCTCCAGCGGTACCTCCCCTGCAGGCAAACAGAGCAATAGGCAAAAATCAGCTGTGCAGATCGATTCAGAAGCAGGATTAATGCGGGAGAGGAACAGTACCTTCCGGGATGAGCGCCATGGATGTAGAGGAGGAGGAGGACGGCCGTGCGTCCCCCCTTGCCGAACTTGGTGCAGAACAACGCGGAGGCTGCTTCCTCTCCCAGCACGTGGACGTGGAGAAGAAACCACCCTCCAACGGCGCCATCGCCTGTGGCACCTTGGCCTTGCCACCGGATCTGCCGCTGTTCATCAATCATGGGCCAGCTCAATGACGACGAGGATCTGGAAGCCCGTCTATGGCCGTGGAGGCTGGATCTGGGGCCTTGGGGTGGCGGGGAGCTCCTCCTCCTGCAGCTCGGCGGCCTCCACACCCCGGAGCAACGCCGTCGCCGGAGGACGTGGTCACCAGCTCTCCTCTGAATCAGGTGAGGAGGGTTGGGGAAGGAGCTCACCACGTGTGACGCCCCCGATTCAATCGTACACTAATCATGCACGCAAACGTGTATGATCAAGATCAGGGACTCACGAGAAGATATCACAACACAACTCTAAAACATAAATAAGTCATACAAGCATCATAATACAAGCCAGGGGCCTCGAGGGCTCGAATACAAGTGCTCGATCATAGACGAGTCAGCGGAAGCAAAAATATCTGAGTACAGACATAAGTTAAACAAGTTGCCATAAGATGGCTAGCACAAACTGGGATACAGATCGAAAGAGGCGCAGACCTCCTGCCTGGGATCCTCCTAACTACTCCTGGTCGTCATCAGCAGCCTGCACGTAGTAGTAGGCACCTCCAGTGTAGTAGTCATCGTCGACGGTGGCGTCTGGCTCCTGGGCTCCAGCATCTGGTTGCGATAACCAGAAAGAAAGGAAAGGGGAAAAAGGGGGGGAGAAAGCAACCGTGAGTACTCATCCAAAGTACTCGCAAGCAAGGATCTACACTACATATGCATGAGTATATGTGTAAAGGGCCATATCGGTGGACTGAACTGCAGAATGCCAGAATAAGAGGGGGATAGCTAATCCTATCGAAGACTACGCTTCTGGCAGCCTCCGTCTTGCAGCATGTAGAAGAGAGTATATTGAAGTCCTCCAAGTAGCATCACATAGCATAATCCTACCCGGCGATCCTCTCCTCGTTGCCCTGTGGAAAAGTGATCACCGGGTTGTCTGTGGAACTTGTCTGGGTGTGTTTTATTAAGTATCCGGTTCTAGTTGTCATAAGGTCAAGGTACAACTCCGGGTCGTCCTTTTACCGAGGGACACGGCTATTCGAATAGATTAACTTCCCTGCAGGGGTGCACCACATAACCCAACATGTTCGATCCCATTTGGACGGATACACTTTCCTGGGTCATGCCCGGCCTCGGAAGATCAACACGTCGCAGCCCCACCTAGGCACACCAGAGAGGTCAGCACGCCGGTCTAACTCCTACGGCGCAGGGGTCTGGGCCCATCGCCCTTTGCACACCTGCATGTTGCGAACGCGGCCGGAATCAGAACTAGCCCCCTTAATACAAGTGCAGGCTTACGTTCCAATCCGGCGCGCGCCACTCAGTCGCTGACGTCAAGAAGGCTTCGGCTGATACCACGACGTCGAGTGCCCATATCTTTCCCGTGTAGTTGGTTAGTGCGTATAGGCCAGTGGCCAGACTCAGATCAAATACCAAGATCTCGTTAAGCGTGTTATTATGAAGCAACCGCGAACGCCGACCAGGGCCAGGCCCACCTCTCGCCTAGGTGGTCTCAATCTGCCCTGTCGCTCCGCCACAAAGATCCACACAGAGGGCCGTCAGGACAAAGGTCCTTTCAGCCCCCAATCCGTGAATCACTCGCGGGTACCCTTCGAGCGGACCCGACTTTAGTCACCATCTGAAGTATGTATATATGTATAGTATATACCCGTGATCACCTCCCAAGTGATCACGGCCCGATAGTATAGCAAGGCAGACTCACAAGAATGTAGGGCCAATGATGATAAACTAGCATCCTATACTAAGCATTTAGGATTGCGGGTAAGGTATCAATGACTGTAGCAACAATGACAGGCTATGCAACAGAATAGGAGTAACCAAACGGTAACATGCTACACTACTCTAATGCAAGCAGTATAGAGAAGAATAGGCGATATCTGGTGATCAAGGGGGGGGGCTTGCCTGGTTGCTCTGGCAAGAAGGAGGGGTCGTCAACTACGTAGTCGAACTGGGCAGCAGCAGCGTCGGTCTCGTAGTCTACCGGAGAGAAGAGGGGGAAGAAACAATGAATACCATGCAAACAGATGCATAACGATGCATGACATGACAAGTAACGATGCTAGGTGTGCCCAATCGCGGTAGTAGGTGGTACCGACGAATGGGGGAAAAGACCCGGGAAAGTATCCCCGGGGTTCCGCGTTCTCGGGCAGAGGTACCGGAGGGGGAAAGTTGCATGTTCAGCATGCTAGGGGTGTGTGGCGGATGAACGGGCTGCGTATCCGGATGCGTCTCGTCGTTCTGAGAAACTTTCATGTAGAAAGTATTTTCATCTGAGTTACGGATTAAAAGATATGATTTTCTAAAGATTTAAATCATTTTCTGATTTTAATTATTTATCTAAAGCCAACATTATCCAGAACAGTGTCTGATGACGCAAGCATGACATTAGAGTGATGTCAGCAGGTCAACTGGTCGGTTGACCAGTCAAACCAGACAGGTGGGTCCAGTGGGACCCACATGTCATTGTCAGGGGCATTAACAGAGTTTTGAAACTAATTAAATGGGTTAATTAGCAGGTAGGGCCCAGTAGTCAGTGAGATATTAGGTTTTAATTAATTAGCAGTTTATCTATTTGTTTTTATTTGTTTTATGGGATGGGGCCCGCATGTCAGTGGTAGTAGCTGCCACATCAGCGTAGTTGACCCGGTCAACTTGGCCAGTTGGGGCCCCCAGGCCCACTGGCAGTGACCCAGGGTGGGGCCCCATGCATGCCACATCAGCCGGCCGGCGTTTAGACGCCGGCGAGTTCGTTTTCGCGGCGGCGCGGCTCGGGCGAGCGTCGGATTTCGCCCATGGAGCACCAAATCGAGCACGGCCAGGCTCTCTGGGACGGCCTCTTCGCGCCGCGTCCGATGGAGGGGAGCACGTCGGCGGGGGTGGCCAGAATCAAGCACTACAGGCTCGACGGCGGCGAGGTGGTTCGGGCGTGAGATGAAGACGGCGACGCAGCGCGCGTCGGGGCTAACGGGAAGGCTAGGGTGGAGCTGCGCGACGCGCTGAGCACAAAGGGCTCGGCCCCGTGGCCATTTGGTCACCGGAAGGGCGCCGGCGACGCGCGCAGGGCGGCGCAGTCGGGTCCCCGGCGGAAAACACGCTAGGAGGCACGGGGAGGCTAGTGCGCGGGCGTGTAGGGCTCCGGTGAGCATCAGGAGCACGATGTCGTGCTCAGACGAGCACGACGGAGAGCATGGCCACGGCGGCGAGGCAATCCGCGGCGACGGGCTCATGGCCACGGCGATGAGGTAGCTACGATGCGCGAGGGGCTTAACGAGGAGGAGTAGGAGGTGGAGGTGCTCACCGTGCGGCACGCAAGATGGCCCGTGGTGGTTTAGTAGCAGCAGGGGGCGTCGTCGGAGTTGGTGAAGAACGGCGGCGACCGGAGATGTGGAAGGAGGTGAACCGTTGAAGCAGCGCCTCCTAGCTCCAGCTGTAGCCACCGGTGGACGAGGAAGACGATGGCGAAGCCGACGGACACGCTGGCGAGGCGAGGCGATGGCTGCGTCCGTGCGTTCACGGCGGCGGGTCCATGGCAGCGCTCGGACGTGGTGGAGAACGAGGGGGAGAGCAAGGTGGATCTGAGGGGGGAGGCGCAGGGACCGAGGGGAGAGTGGGGGCGAGTGGGAGGAGAGACCGAAGGGGCGCGGCGTCGGCGTCCTTATCCACTCGTCGTCGCCGGTGAGAGGGTGCGGCGGGGACGCACCCCTGTTCCGACCCGGGTCGGGGGAACAGGGAAGGGAGGCGACAGGGGGAGGCGGGCCGGTTCGGCCGGATGGGCCAGGTGGGCCGGCCTGGCTGGTTTAGCTAGGCCAGTTGGCCCAGGGGGTTTGGGGGGTTTTCTTTTTGTTTTATTTTCACTTTTTCTTTTTGTTTATTTCCTTTTCTGTTTTATTTCATTTCAAAGTAATTAGGCATTTTCTAAAAATGTGTTTACTTCACCATAATTACCATTGCAATATTTGGCACCCACCGAACATTTTTGTTTTGACTTTTGAAAACTTTGGGTGTTTGTCGCTAATTCATTTTTGAATTTGCAATGTTTTTGAACTACCACTTAATTAGCAACAGTAACATAGATGACATGGCATCATCAGGAGAGTTTTACTGTAGCCTAATTATCCGGGCGTTACAAATCTCCTCCACTACAAGAAATCTCGTCCCGAGATTTAGGAGGTAGAAGGAAACAGAGCGGGGTATTCCTCACGTAGGCAATCCTCGTGTTCCCAAGTGGCTTCATCTTTAGAATGGTGCGACCACTGGACTTTGAGGAACTTGATCGCCTTCTGGCGTGTGCGGCGTTCAGCATGGTCGAGAATGCGGACCGGATGTTCTTTATAGGAGAGGTCCTGTTGCAATTCGAGCATTTCATGATCCACTCCTCGGATTGGGTCCTTGAAGCAACAACGTAGCTGTGACACGTGGAACACATCGTGAACCTGAGAAAGGTTCGGCGGAAGCTCCAGTTGGTATGCCACTTTTCCACGCCTTTCGAGAATAGTGAATGGGCCAATATAGCGAGGAGGTAGCTTGCCCTTGATCCCGAAGCGGTGAGCACCCTTCATTGGTGTGACGCGAAGATATGCCTTTTGGCCAGGCTGATAGACCATGTCCTTATGTTTACGGTCATACTGACTCTTCTGACGCGACTGAGCAGTCTTGAGATTCTCGCGAATAATGCGGACTTGTTCTTCGGCATGTTGGATAATATCCGGACCAAAGAGTGGACGTTCCCCAGTTTCTGACCAGTGCAGAGGGGTTCGGCACTTTCATCCATATAACACTTTGAAGGGGGCCATCTTCAGACTAGCTTGATAGCTATTATTATAAGAGAACTCAGCATACGGGAGAGATTCCTCCCATTTCTTGCCGAAGGAAATAACACAAGCTCGAAGCATGTCTTCGAGAATTTGGTTGACACGTTCAACTTGCCCTTGCGACTGCGGATGAAACGCAGTACTGCATGACAGATGCGTTCCCATAGCTTCTTGGAAACTTGCCTAGAATCTTGAAGTGAATAAGCTGCCACGGTCTGAACTGATAACCAATGGAATACCATGTAATGAGACAATTCTGGACATGTAGAGGGTTGCCAGCTGACTAGCAGTGATAGTCTCTTTGACAGCCAGAAAATGTGCAACCTTAGTAAGCCGGTCAATGACGACAAGAATAGCATCATTACCTTTCTGCGATTTGGGAAAACCGGTGACGAAGTCCATTTCAACATGGTCCCATTTCCATTCAGGAATAGAGATAGGTTGCAGAGTTCCAGCAGGCCTTTGATGCTCTGCTTTGATACGACGACAAACGTCACACTCAGCAACATAACGAGCAATATCTTGCTTCATATTAGACCACCAGAATCTCCGACGAATGTCTTGGTACATCTTGGTATGACCGGGATGAATAGACAAAGGTGTATCATGAGCTTCTTGCATAACCCTTGGAGTCAGATTCAGGTTTTCCCTCTTACTCGGTACCACTAGGCGACCTTTGAAGAATAAGGTGCCTGTGTCATCAACAGTGAAGAATGAGGGCTTTCCTTCTGCGAGATAACGTTTAATCCTCTCAACTTCATCGTCACATTTCTGTATCCATTTGATGGTGTCCACAAGATCGGGTCTAGCAACTATGGTATTGAGAGAACCCCGGGAAACAACGTGGAGGTTCATCTTGCGAAACTCCGGAGGAGGGGGAGCGAGTGCACCAGGAGGAACAATATGGAGGTTCAGCTTTCTGAATTCTTCAACAAGCGAGGGCTGAACTTTGTGAACCTAGAGGTGGTTGCAGTAAGACTTGCGGCTCAAGGCATCAGCCATTACATTAGCCTTGCCTGGGGTATACGAAATACCCAGGTTAAAATCTGCAACAATCTCCATCCATCTCTGCTGACGGAGGTTCAGATCTGGTTGAGTAAACAGATACTTCAGACTTTGATGGTCGGTGAAGATCTCGCAACGATTACCGAGAAGGTAATGTCGCCACTATTTCAGTGCATGGATAACAGCAGCAAGCTCGAGGTCGTGAACTGGATAGTTCTCTTTGTGAGGGCGCAATTGACGAGAGCCATAAGCAATCACTTTGCGCTCTTGCATTAGTACAGCGCCTAGGCCTTGATGTGAAGCATCACAATAAATTACGAAGTCCTTCTTAGTATCTGGAGGAGCAAGCACCAGGGCAGAAGTCAACTTGTCTTTGAGCGCCTGGAAACTTTCCTGACACTTTTCTGTCCACTGAAACTTGACGCCCTTATGAAGTAGGTTAGTCAGAGGTCTAGCGATCTTGGAGAAGTTCTCGACGAATCGACGGTAATAGCTGGCGAGTCCGAGAAAACTTCTGACTTGCTTGACATTCTTCGGATGAGTCCAATCTAGAATAGCCTGAACTCGTTCAGGGTTGACGGCAATACCATCCTTAGAGATGACATGCCCAAGATAGGTTACTTCGGGTAGCCAGAATTCACATTTGGAGAACTTGGCATATAGTTGATGTTCTCTAAGCCTTTCCAGAACAAGACGAAGATGTTCAGCATGTTCTTCTTTATTCTTGGAATATACAAGGATATCATCCAGATAAACCACGACAAATTTGTCGAGGTATTCCATAAAGATATAGTTCATCAGACGAGAGAAGGTGGCTGGAGCATTGGTTAATCCAAAAGACATGATGGTGTACTCGTATGATCCATAGCGAGTCACAAATGCGGTCTTCGGGATATCTTCTTCACGAACACGGATCTGGTGGTAACCCAACCTCAAGTCGAGTTTAGAGAACACTGACGAACCAGCCAATTGATCATATAGATCATTGATCCGAGGAAGAGGATATTTGTTCTGAATGGTAGCTTGGTTAATAGGGCGATAGTCTTGGACCAATCGGTTTGTCCCATCCTTCTTCTTGACAAAGAGAGAAGGTGCTCCCCAAGGAGAGCAACTTGGGCGAATGAAACCACTTCGAAGAGATTTGTCGATTTCCTCCTTAAGCTCAATGAGTTCATGCGGCGGCATCTTGTAAGGTCGTTTGGCTATAGGAGTGGTGCCTGGTTTTAAGTCAATGATGAATTCGACAGCTCTAGCAGGGGGAATCCCTGGAAGTTCTTCAGGAAAGACATCTTGGAATTCATGAACGACAGGAATGTTTTCAATGCCCTCAAGGGGTGCAACGTTCAATGCATTCAACGCATAAAGCCTTGCCTCGGCATTCTGAACCAGACGAGCATTATAGCTAATTATTTCATCAGAAGGGTGTAGCAGGTGGACGGTCTTAGTGGCACAAACTATAGAAGCAGTATGCGCTTTCAACCAATCCATTCCCAGAATGAGATCATTGCTACAGGACTTCAGTATGATGGGAGAGACAAGGAATTCTAGTCCTTCGATTTCAACGGGGACGTCGTGACTAACCATAGAGGTTTGACATTGACCCGCAGGGGTGTGTACCACTAGTGGAGTGTTCATCTCCTCGTATTTAATGCCATGCATGAATGCAAAATCAGCTGATATGAACGAATGTGATGCTCCTGTATCAAATAAAACAGATGCTGGTACTGAATTTATGAGGAGTGTACCCATCACAGTAGCAGGCTGGTCTTGAGCTTCGTTCAGATCGACGTGGTTGGCATGAACACGACCATAAGACTTGGCATTGTTGTTGCGGGGCTGGTTGTTACCACGGCCAGTTGCTGGAAGGGCCAGTTGATTCTGATTCTGGTTGCATTCCCTAGCACGGTGCCCTGGTTGACCACACTTGTAGCACAGACCATTATTGGGAGTGGGAACAGGAGCTCGGGGTGGTGGAGCTGGAAGCCTTGACTGCCTAGATGGTGGAGGAGGCAGATGAGGTGCAGCATAGGTCTGCCTTGGGGCAGGTGCATTTGGACGGTACATGCTGTTCGGGATCCATATCTTACGCTTCTGCGAGGGCGGGCCCGAAGATGAGCCCGTGTCACGGTTGCGCCTCTGAGAGCTCTGGTGTTCCTGCAGACCAGTCTCGACATTGATGGTCTTGTTCACCAAGGTGGCGAAATCGGCAAAGTCATGCACTAGAAGTGCGAGCTTGATGTCAGCTTGAAGGCCGTCACGGAACTTCTCCTGTCTGCGTGCATCAGTTGCAATGTCTTCTTCAGCATAGCGGGACAAGTCCAGAAACTCCCGCTGATAAGCTTCCACGGTTTTGTTGCCCTGGGTGAGGTTGCGGAACTCACGCTTCTTCCTGTCCATGATCCCCTGAGGAATGAAGTGGGCACGGAAGGCAGCTTGAAAGTCTGGCCAGGTGATGATTGTCCCAACGGGCAGAGTACGCCTGTGGCTGTCCCACCATTGAGCTGCGGGTCCCTTTAGAAAGAAGGAAGCAAAGGTGACATAGCGGGCAGGGGCTACTTCAGCAGACTCCATCTCATAGGTGATGTCACGGAGCCAGTCATCAGCATCCAGCGGCTGAGTTGAGCTGCGGTACACGGTTGGGTTGAGGCGCATGAAATCCTGTAGAGTCACTTGGGCTGGCTGCTCGTTCATATTGGGGCGAGGGAACTGAGCCATCACATTCTCCATGAACTGGAGATTCATCTCGAGCTGTTGGACCATACCAGCCATGTACTCAGGCGGTGGTGGGGCGTTGTCGCCACGACCACGACCAGCTGGTCTAACCATCCTGCTAATATATAACAAGGGTAGTTCAGCATTGAGAAATTTGCATAGACAAGAATCATTTATGATGAAACATGCATAATGAAAGGGGCACGACAGATACCACATAGTAGTCGGCACAACTTACAAAAGGGGTCGGACATAGAGTTCAGTACACAGAGTTCAGTACATAGACTAAGTCATCAAAGGCGGCACGCAGGCCCGCGAATGCATCTAATACTAATAAGCAAGACTACATCAGTCCCAGGAGGTATTGTGGAGGTAGTCGTAGCCTGACAACTGGTAGTGAGGCAACAGATAGTCCACGTCAGCGGCCTGGGGGCCGCGGATACTCTGGTGTAGAACCCGACGCTCAGGTGGCAGAAGAGGACCAAGTGCGGGAGAGTAGCCTCCCACCTCTGGCCAACCGACACCGTCGGGCATCACGGTCCTGGCTGGGTAGATCGCAGAATGGGTAGCTGTCTAGATAGAACAAAGGGGTGCAACAGCGTCAGAGCCCTGTAAAGGTGCTGACGAGTGGTGTACAACTCGTGGCGAAGAGCTCGGTTAGCTCGGTCCAACCCATCAGCATACAGAACCAGGCTCTGGTGGTGGAAGGGCTCTCGGGTGACGGTGGAGTAGGCAGCAGTGTAGTATCCCTCCGCACCAACGTCGGATGCGATAGCAATGTGCCTGAAAGGGGAAGTGTCCAACGCCCGATACTCTCCATGAAGACGTGTCAGAGCAGCGTAGGCAGCATCGTGAACTGCCATCTCGATGGTCACTCCAACACCATGAGCGGTGTGCAGCACGGTAGTGGAGTCATACTCCCGAGAGTAGAGGTGGACGATGGCACGGTACTGCTCCTGGTTAAAGTCCTGATACTCCTCATAGACGGTATACTCAGGGTGCCAGCGGTAACCCAGATAGGTCATCATCTCAGCTAGCACAGCAGGTGATCCCGAGGCACCAATGGCCGCCGTGTGGCGCACGACTTGCCTCGTGGGTTCCATCTGAAAACAAAGATGTTTCAATGGAGTCAAATGACAATGTGGGTACTATTCAAAATACTATCCTACCGAATAACTATGGCTTATCCAACTTTGGGGTGAACGTGGTAACGGGATCCTAATGTTAGAGTTTGTAATTACGTTTATCCCGAGTAGGAGAGAGTTCAGAGCCCCAGAGTAAAGGTCGAGGAGTAAAAGATCCTAATACCACCCAATGGCGACGTGGGCCCGTAAGGCACACATCCAAGTTAGTAAAAGTTTTGTAGTGACTAGACTCGACTTCGGCCAAGGAGTGTGGAAGGGGGATTCCTACAGGCAGTCGGCTCTGATACCAACTTGTGACGCCCCCGATTCAATCGTACACTAATCATGCACACAAACGTGTACGATCAAGATCAGGGACTCACGCGAAGATATCACAACACAACTCTAAAACATAAATAAGTCATACAAGCATCATAATACGAGCCAGGGGCGTCGAGGGCTCGAATACAAGTGCTCGATCATAGACGAGTCAGCGGAAGCAACAATATCTGAGTACAGACATAAGTTAAACAAGTTGCCATAAGATGGCTAGCACAAACTGGGATACAGATCGAAAGAGGCGCAGGCCTCCTGCCTGGGATCCTCCTAATTACTCCTGGTCGTCGTCAGCAGCCTGCACGTAGTAGTAGGCACCTCTAGTGTAGTAGTCATCGTCGACGGTGGCGTCTGGCTCCTGGGCTCCAGCATCTGGTTGGGACAACCAGAAAGAAAGGAAAGGGGAAAAAGGGGGGGAGAAAGCAACCGTGAGTACTCATCCAAAGTACTCGCAAGCAAGGATCTACACTACATATGCATGAGTATATGTGTAAAGGGCCATATCGGTGGACTGAACTGCAGAATGCCAGAATAAGAGGGGGATAGCTAATCCTATCGAAGACTACGCTTTTGGCAGCCTCCGTCTTGCAGCATGTAGAAGAGAGTAGATTGAAGTCCTCCAAGTAGCATCGCATAGCATAATCCTACCTGGTGATCCTCTCCTCGTTGCCCTGTGGAAAAGCGATCACCGGGTTGTCTGTGGAACTTGTCTGGGTGTGTTTTATTAAGTATCCGGTTCTAGTTGTCATAAGGTCAAGGTACAACTCCGGGTCGTCCTTTTACCGAGGGACACGGCCATTCGAATAGATTAACTTCCCTGCAGAGGTGCACCACATAACCCAACACGCTCGATCCCATTTGGCCGGACACACTTTCCTGGGTCATGCCCGGCCTCGGAAGATCAACACGTCGCAGCCCCACCTAGGCACAACAGAGAGGTCAGCACGCCGGTCTAACTCCTATGGCGCAGGGGTCTGGGCCCATCGCCCTTTGCACACCTGCACGTTGCGAACGCGGTCGGAAGCAGAACTAGCCCCCTTAATACAAGTGCAGGCTTACGTTCCAATCCGGCGCGCGCCACTCAATCACTGACGTCAAGAAGGCTTCGGCTGATACCACGACGTCGAGTGCCCATATCTTTCCCGCGTAGTTGGTTAGTGCGTATAGGCCAGTGGCCAGACTCAGATCAAATACCAAGATCTCGTTAAGCGTGTTATTATGAAGCAACCACGAACGCCGACCAGGGCCAGGCCCACCTCTCGCCTAGGTGGTCTCAACCCGCCCTGTCGCTCCGCCACAAAGATCCACACAGAGGGCCGTCGGGACAAATGTCCTTTCAGCCCCCAATCCGTGAATCACTCGCGGGTACCCTTCGAGCGGACCCGACTTTAGTCACCATCTGAAGTATGTATATATGTATAATATATACCCGTGATCACCTCCCAAGTGATCACGGCCCGATAGTATAGCAAGGCAGACTCACAAGAATGTAGGGCCAATGATGATAAACTAGCATCCTATACTAAGCATTTAGGATTGCGGGTAAGGTATCAATGACTGTAGCAACAATGACAGGCTATGCAACAGAATAGGAGTAATCGAACGGTAACATGCTACACTACTCTAATGCAAGCAGTATAGAGAAGAATAGGCGATATCTGGTGATCAAGGGGGGGGGGCTTGCCTGGTTGCTCTGGCAAGAAGGAGGGGTCGTCAACTCCGTAGTTGAACTTGGCAGCAACAGCGTCGGTCTCGTAGTCTACCGGAGAGAAGAGGGGGAAGAAACAATGAATACCATGCAAACAGATGCATAACGATGCATGACATGACAAGTAACGATGCTAGGTGTGCCCAATCGCGGTAGTAGGTGGTACCGACGAATGGGGGAAAACACCCGGGAAAGTATCCCCGGGGTTCCGCGTTCTCGGGCAGAGGTACCGGAGGGGGAAAGTTGTGTGTTTGGCATGCTAGGGGTGTGTGGCGGATGAACGGGCTGCGTATCCGGATGCGTCTCATCGTTCTGAGCAACTTTCATGTAGAAAGTATTTTCATCCGAGTTACGGATTAAAAGATATGATTTTCTAAAGATTTAAATCATTTTCTGATTTTAATTATTTATCTAAAGCCAACATTATCCAGAACAGTGTCTGATGACGCAAGCATGACATCAGAGTGATGTCAGCAGGTCAACTGGTCGGTTGACCAGTCAAAGCAGATAGGTGGGTCCAGTGGGACCCACATGTCATTGTCAGGGGCATTAACAGAGTTTTGAAACTAATTAAATGGGTTAATTAGCAGGTAGGGCCCAGTAGTCAGTGAGAGATTAGGTTTTAATTAATTTATTTAATTAATTAGCAGCTTATCTATTTGTTTTTATTTGTTTTATGGGATGGGGCCCGCATGTCAGTGGCAGTAGCTGCCACATCAGCGTAGTTGACCCGGTCAACTTGGCCAGTTGGGGCCCCCAGGCCCACTGGCAGTGACCCAGGGTGGGGCCCCATGCATGCCACGTCAGCCGGCCGGCGTTTAGACGCCGGCGAGTTCGTTTTCGCGGCGGTGCGGCTCGGGCGAGCGTCGGATTTCGCCCATGGAGCACCAAATCGAGCGCGGCCAGGCTCTCTGGAACGGCCTCTTCGCACCGTGTCCTATGGAGGGGAGCACGTCGGCGGGGGTGGCCGGAATCGAGCGCTACAGGCTCGACGGCGGTGAGGTGGTTCGGGCGTGAGATGAAGACGGCGACGCAGCGCGCGTCGGGGCTAACGGGAAGGCTAGGGTGGAGCTGCTCGACGCGCTGAGCACAAAGGGCTCGGCCCCGTGGCCATTTGGTCACCGGAAGGGCGCCGGCGACGCGTGCAGGGCGGCGCAGTCGGGTCCCCGGCGGAAAACACGCTAGGAGGCACGGGGAGGCTAGTGCGCGGGCGCGTAGGGCTCCGGTGAGCATCAGGAGCACGATGCCGTGCTTAGACGAGCACGACGGAGAGCATGGGCCAGGTGGGCCGGCCAGGTGGGCCGGCCAGGCTGGTTTAGCTAGGCCAGTTGGCCCAGGGGGTTTGGGGGGTTTTCCTTTTGTTTTATTTTCACTTTTTCTTTTTGTTTATTTCCTTTTCTGTTTTATTTCATTTCAAAGTAATTAGGCATTTTCTAAACATGTGTTTACTTCACCATAATTACCATTGCAATATTTGGCACCCACCGAACATTTTTGTTTTGACTTTTGAAAACTTTGGGTGTTTGTCGCTAATTCATTTTTGAATTTGCAATGTTTTTGAACTATCACTTAATTAGCAACAGTAACATAGATGACATGGCATCATCAGGAGAGTTTTACTGTAGCCTAATTATCCGAGCGTTACACCACGGCTCCATGCCCTGGATCTGGTGTGAGGGAGGGGGAAGGGGGCTCGCCGTGGTCGGGAGGGAGAGGAAGAGGCGGGCGGTCGGGGCTTCCCGATCTAGATCGAAGTCGAGGGAGGTGGGTGGGTGTGTCAGGAGGAAGGTGAGGGGAGAGAACGTGACGAGAGGGAGGGGATAAGGGGTGACAGTAATGGCGTACTGGTAGGGGTGCGCCATACGTATAGATAGCAATGGCGCATCTCTTACTGATGCGCTATTACTAGTTAAAACTAGTAATGGCGCACCACTCCCACGGTGCGTCATTAGTAGTTTTGAAAAAACTAAAAAAATTTTACTAATGGAGCACCGTGGGATGTGGTGCGCCATTAGTATTTGCACACTAATGACGCACCAACACATGGTGCGTCATTAGTATTTAGTAATGACGCACCACATGTACAGTGCGCCATTATTGTCCATCCCATCTATAGCCCTTTTTCTAGTAGTGAGGAATCGAAACAGGGATCTTTAGCACGGCAATAAACAAACTAACCATCAAGCCAATCAATTATTGATGTTCAAATGACATGTCATTACGTTCTATATACTATGCCAAGTACGGTAGTTTTTTTTTGAGGGGTTCAAAGTACAGTAGTTGAGCCATCTGCATTTTGTCATCCGCGGATGGGCCAGCGCCTAAAAGCTAAGTGGTTCGAATAGTTCGGCCCAGCCCAGTGCAGGACCTGGCACAAAATAGCATGCCCCCTCATCCCCCGTGCGCGTTTTAGGCCAGCCCTGTGCGGGGCGACACATTTTTTGTGTTCCTTTATTTATTTTTCTGTATTTATTTTCCTTATTTGACCTTCTAATTTTAGAAGGCATTCGAAATATGTTTGGGAAATTTTAAAAATCTTCTCAAAACTCAAAAAAATATTTGTAAAGTCAAAAAATCTGAGAAATATTTTGTGAATTACAAAAATATTTGTGATTTGAAAAAAATCTTCACAAATTCAAAAAATGTTCAAGAATTTCAAAACACAGTTCGAAAAAAAATTATGTTTGTGTATTGAAAAATGTTTCAGAAATGCAAAAAATATCTTGAATATAAAAAATGTTCGTGAGTTACTTTAAAAACTTGTTCATGAATTTTTTTAAAAAATCATGAAGTTTAAAAATTTTTATGTGTTCCAAAAATGTTTACTAATTTCAAAATATGTTCGTGAATTTGAAAAAATGATCACAAGGTTCATAAAATATTCTATCAGTAATAAATGTCCACAGTTTTTGAAAATGTTTCTGATTGCCAAACAAAGCTCATCGATTCAAAAATTGTTTTTTATTCGGAAAAAACTTTACGAGTTTTAAAATATATGTCTATTTGAAAAAGGAAAATATAAAATGCTAAAGATAAAATAAAAGAGAAAACAAAATAAAATAAAATAAAAGGGAGAACACAAACAGACAAACCGCATAACAGATTAACGGGACAACCCATTCGCATTGGAGCCTCATATGATAAGGGTCCTTATAGAGTTCAAAACATCCTCACCATTACCACACATTTATATGCGTGATTTGAATAATTTTCCCGTCATTGCTTTGTGTGACCTTTCATTGATACATCGCCATACATAGTTTTATTCCCTTCTTCAAATAGAAAAATTAGTTAATATCATTCAGTTCGGATGGCCAGTTTTTCGCGTGACCCCCTATTCACATGCCAAAGTTAGTTGAACATTTCAATCATTTTGTTAGTGCAATGGTGAACTTGATTGTGCATCATTTTTATTAAATCAAATAATATGTAAATATTGTAAAAAAAATCAGGGAAATTGACATGTATTCATATTATTGGTACACAGTGTCACCGTAAAGAAATCATAATATTTTTCCAGAAGTTGGAATATACATTATTTGCAAATGGGAACATGTTGGAATAAGTACTATAGCATTCAACTCAAACTAATAAGTTTGTACTAGAGGATTTTATTATTATTATTTTCACTTCAAATTTGAACTACACCTTTCTTTCACCTTATTTGTATTGAAAAATATGAATTTAAATTAACATTGGATTACGACCTGCGTCCTTCTACCAAGCCTCCCTCGATACTGTCTCAATATAGGACTAAGTAGCGCTCCAAGGAGGTGACGAAACATATGCAAAAAAGAAACATCCTTGTTCCAATGCTTGTTAGTGTACGACCTTCCCTATAAGGTCAAGCGAGGCCGACATACACACCATCTACTCATATAATGTTGTGACTACGTGTGTTTTGATGTTTCTAGGTAGAACAAAAACCATATGTATCTCAATAATATTTAAAAATACATTTAGGACCTATGTACAAGCTTAGGTCATAAGCACAATATAGTTGGAAAAATTAATTGTTTGTGAATGCAAAAATACTGAATCTAAATTTTCTATGGTTTTCCAAGGTTCATTTAAGTGTTTTGTTTCTACTATAAGTAATCAAATGTTGCACGGATTATCTCACATCGGGCCAGCAGACGCTAGTGGTGGATAAAATGTCAATGTGAAAGACGTGTTGAGAGCCAAGGAGGCAAAATTTTCAGTCTCATACATGGAGAGTCATAATTACCGACCGTTTTTTTTATGTGACATAAAAAATTGATGTATTTAACCCCACATTGAACGCCAAGACCTAACCCGTCCCGTCCCCGACTCCGTGCGCCGCTCCTCCCATCGTTGCCGCCCCGCATCCTCACTCCCCTACTGCTCATCAAGCCTCCCGCATCGTCGCCGCCCCGCAAGTTGTCGTCTGGATCCGTCAAAGATGGCGAGTCATGCTTCTCTCTAGAGCACAACGCCGTCAATCACTTCTTCCTCGTACTCAATAGACCTGACCTAGATCTCCAGAGATGGCGCACCGGTGATGCGGGTCTCGGCGAGGAAGGCAATATCTGCTTTTTGATCTTTGTCTTCCTCCGTTGTTGCTGATGTTGGGCTTATCCTTGGTTTGGCGGCGCTCTTCAGACCATCAATGTGAGATCATTGAAATATAGGGAGCAGGTCGCCGCTCTGCCTCCGTTATAGTGTTCTCGACATGGATGCCAAGATGAGTCTGCACCTAAGAAAATTTGGTTAGCTGGGCTACTAAGGCCTTGTACAATTTTAGGTGCTTAGAAATGTGCTTAGAGAAATATACCAGATTTTTCAAAAACACCATTGCCGATTTCTACAGGAGGGGTACCTATTTAAGTGTCTAACCACTATAATTAAGCATAGGTGCTTAAAAACATTTTCATTTTTTAGGGGATTCATTTTTAAGCATGTTTCCTTTTTTTAGAAATTTTATAAGCACGTTTCCTAAGCACCTTGCATTGTATAAGGCCTAACCAAGCCAGATTCGGTCGATTCGGTATTGTACTCGCTTAACAGAAATGGCTGAATTTGCTACAAAAAGAAATGGTCGAAATCATCCCAGCCAAAGCCTCGCTGCCTTCGGCCCAGTACTAGCCCACCCAACCCCATGCGGCCTAGACCTAGCCAACACCCACGCCCACAGCCCGCACCGCACACACGAAGACCTAACCGCCTGCCCTACCACCCCAACTCAGCCGCCACCGCCGCAACTCATCTGAGCCGCTGAGACGCCGTTGGCGCCACTGCCATCTTCATATTCTCCCCCTCCCGGCCACCCCCGACACTGACTTCCGTGATGACTGGCATCTCCGCCCTCGCCTTCTCACTTACCGCCGGCAGTCGCGGCGTCTTTGGACTCATTGCACACAAGGGAAGGAGAGGACCAGAGGAGGACAAGGATCTGCCGTCACCCAGCGCCCACCCACCTTCAATTCGATCTTCGAGCCTTCGACATAGTCCCAACATTCCACATTGGCAACTCATCGGTGACCTCAGTCCACCTCGGCATCTCGGCGGTGTCTTCTCCAGTTCGCCACCACATCTTCCACGGTAGAAACTTAGCAATCAGTCAACGTAATAAGCCCCCATCTCCCATCACTTGTCTTGAATTTTTGTTTCATTCTTTGTGCACTGTTCTATATGTACATGGTTACTTGGATCCACTGTTATGTATTGTTAGTGACTTGTTGTTTCATTTTTGTTTATTCTGCATCCTCAATTACATGCAGAGGGAATTAATCGAAGAAGCATAATAGAGCCAGCAAGATGTGAATGCAACAAAATTTGGACTCTCATATAAAGGCGCCCCACCACTCTAATCCATCTACTCCTAAGTGTCTGCGCAACACTGCTCACTCCAATCCAAGACCAAGTGATCAGAAGCCACAAGCACCTATGGAGGCGATGGACACGAGCGGCAGTCGGCTGTGCCAAATCATCCAAGGCGCCGGCCTGCGGCCCCGTACCGCGCAGCGTTTCCAGACAGTGCTGGCGACCACCGGCATCGTAGCCCTCGCCGACGCTGGCTTCACCTCTCGCATGGACGACATGATGGTCAACTCCATCCGCAAGTTCATCGCCGTCAAGAAGCGCGCGAACAACCTTGCCATACTACTCAAGCCCGCGCGCCCAGGCTCCTCATTGCCTGCCACCCTCATCGGCCTCCATGGTGACGAACTCTTTCAAGCCCTGGTGGCCCTGCAGTTGCCGGAGGTCGCGACGAATAATTTGCACCTCGAGGCCGCACTCGCCGCGCAACGCCTCGCCATGCAAGAAACCGTCGACCTTCACATCCACGTATACGAGGAAATAGTCTACATAGGCCACTACAAGGCAAGCGAGGACAGAAACACGTTGGCCTTCTTCCAGTTGCAGGAATCTTTGGACGCCATTGTTTAGAAGCACATCGACCTGGCCACGAAAGCCGCTGCTACTTAGGCGCCATTCGGTGGGCCGGCGCCCTGAGTCGAGGAGGTGGACATCGTCGATGGATGCATCTCTTCTTCTTGCCTCCTGTAACCAGCACCGCATCGCCTTGTGGCCTTAATGTTCTATTAGTATAGTACTCCCTCCGTTCCCAAATATAAGTCTTTCTAAAGATTCCAACAAGTGACTACTACATAAGGAGCAAAATAAGTGAATCTACACTCTAAACTATGTCTACATACATCCGTATGATGTATTCCATTTGAAATACTATCTAAAAAGGCTTATATTTAGGAACGGAGGGAGTATATGACATTTTTATTCCAGTCGTAACGTTTTCACTGTGAGGTGGGGCCGCAGTTGAGCAAACCCACCCCGCCCACCGGGCATCGGCCGAGTTTAGAATTACTAGAAGAGAGAAACGAGGGAGGAGAGCTAGCTGTAGCACGAACGCTGTTGTTAGATGGGACTCGTGTTGGTAGAATAGGAGTACTGAGCACTCGTACCTCTTTTTTTGAGGGAAAAATAGTCGTATGCCTAGTACCACTAGTTGGGTGCATGCGACCTATAGCTGTCATCACTTTAGGTCTCCTTTTCGAACCGCAGCTACGCTTCACAGTACATATTTTTTCACGCATTTATCCTCCTATATGTACTCCTAGGCTATTTCTACGTGCTCCCTTTCGCCGACATGTGGGACATAGAGCATGTGGGTCATAGTGCATGCACGACTCGGAGCATATGTTGGGGTACTTTATATTTCAGACCTCACGAATTAAATGCAAACCCCCCGCAGAAGAATAAACAAATAAATGAATTACTACATGAAACAGGATTATTTTCATAGAAACCGGAGCACATTCATTAAATTTTGGACATAACACGTTTATAAAAAATGACCGGACCTAAACCAGTCTAACGGCCTCTTTGTTTTTCCCGCAAAAAAAGGGCCTCTTTGATTCGCAGGATACTGAAAACACAGGAATGGGGAAAGTATGATGGCGATGAACCGAGACGAGGAGAACTCTAACTCAGTTAGAGGTTAGAGTTAGATTCTAACCCTAACTAACCCTTAACTAACTCTAAACCAAAGAGGTGTATGGATGGCATGGTTAGATTGACAATAAATGCTCTTTCTCAATCATTTGACTACTTTGGACCCTATTTCCTGCTGGATCTGGTGTGGCAGGCTCTTGTGTGGCCTCCTCCCGCTCACAATTGACATAAACGAACCATCTTTACAAATCAAGCATGCAAAACATGATAAATTTTACTTTGTCCATACAAATGAGATATCCCACTTAAACATACAAGTCGTCAATCAAGCTTCACAAAAAAACACTCCATGAAACAAAGCATGAGCTAACTCATCGCGGAAGTCATTCACGATAGGGAGGGAGCCCGGAACCCCTCACGCACCGAGGGAGGATCTCGTCATCATCGCTCTGGAGGAAGGCTCTATAGAGCCCAAGCCATGGGAACCCCTCCGACGCTGGCGCTTGCGAGTTGAGGTCGACACCGGCATGGGTAGCAGGGCCGCTTGCCGCCGACAGAACTTAATCTTTGGGCCTCTAGAAATAATGCAAGCCTGAAACTGAAATACCTAGAAAGATGAACTGAATCTTTGGACCTCTAGAAATAATGCAAGCCTGAAACTGAAATACCTAGAAAGGTGAACTGAATCTTTGGGCCTCTAGAAATAATGCAAGCCTGAAACTGAAATACGTAGAAAGGTGAACTGAATCTTTGGGCCTCTAGAAAGATTTATTACCTCCTCAAGCAGCATCAAACAATTCCATGCGTGCACCAAAAAACTATACCAAGTTTGACCAGGATCTACTTTTCCAAATCAGAATTAGTGCTAGAGCAAGCAAGATCAATGATATGGCTGTGAGACAGAGAAGGAACGAACAAACTCACCCCTCTCGCGACCTCCCTGGTAGATGTGTCACCGCCGCACACGACAGAGGGAGAAAAACGACCAGTGAAGGGGGAACGGGGCGACCTTCGAAGGCCGGAGGGAGAGGGCGGCCGGAGTAGGGCAGCGGAGGCCGGAAGGAGAGGGCGGCCGGAGGAGAGAGAGGGCGAGCGGTAGAGTGGCACTTGGGCGGCCGGCCCTATGGGGAACAGAGAGGAGTCGTGCGGGGGGGGGGGAGCGATCTGGTGCGAGCAGGGGAGATTTTTTTAGTTATCTTTTAGTGGGCCCAAGGATAACTAACCCAATTAGAACCTCTCCACCGGGCTAATTTTTTTAGCTAGGTTAGAGCAAAGCTCAAACTAACCCCTCCTATTTCGATAATTTGAGCTTATTTCAACCCAAACTAGCTCTAACTCAGGGATCCAAACAAAGAGGAGTAGTACTGTACATGCTACAGTCTGGACCGTAGCACATTGTTTTTTATGGCCATATCACCACATTATTTTCTACTGCTGGTTTACTGGGCTACTGTGGTTCGCACTGCTGGTTCACTGGGCTGCCGTGGTTTGCACTCCTCCGACCTGAGTAGTAGTAGTATATACCGCATCATTCTTTGCTCCTTCTTACTACATACTACTTCGCCGACATGTGGGAGAGCCAGCATCCGGGTCGACGTGTCATGCACCAGATTATTGTGCGAAACGGAAGGGGGGCATCACCCCGGTCGTAGCGCCAGTAATTCATGACTATAGTGAGTAGTCATATCACAAGTCTTTCCAGCAGTAGCGCGCCATCAAATCACACAGCCCGACCTTTCCAGCAGTAAGTTTGAGAATCCGCCACTCCCTCACCCTCCTCGCCTCTCTATCAAACTGCTTACCCGAAAACTGCCGTGCGTACTGCCTGTGAAAAGCCCCGACCTCAACTTTTAACAACGCGAAAATAGTTCGAGCTTGTTCGTTCTATATAAATACTTACTGTATGTTTATTCACCTGTGGGGTTGTTCAATGAATGGAAGGCCGGGGAGCACAAGTGAACAATACTAGTACTACTAGTAGTAAGTAGGAGTCGTACAGTTAGTCACCTTAAGTAGAGAGCTTCTTTTCTTTAATGCCACGTGCACAAATTGAAATGCTTGTTGTGGAGAGAAAAAGATAATCACTCCATTATATATGTGTGCAGGGGCCTGAGCGCTTGCTTTACTAGGGTTGCTCTCTTCATTCTCTCATCCTCTCCAGATCTAAACAAGACAGTGGTAGCGACATTTTCTCTCTGCAATCCCTTCGGCCGGTGTGTGTAGAGGATTAAAAGGTGCATCGTTCACGCGGTCATCGCCGCCGAGGGAGGAAACCCACAGCTGCCGGCGGGGCCCGATCCTCTGCCCATGTCGTTCTCTCCGACACAACGCCGTCTCGGGAGGTCCTCCGACCCTTCTTCCTCCCTGCCGTATTGTGCGCAGATCGGACCTGCCGCCGCCGACATCTTGACGAACCTCAGGTACAAGTTCTTTGAAAGCGGCCTTGCTCTACTACCCCAGCTCCCAACATGTCTGCATGTGCATCTTTTTCTACTTCCATCAGCTCTTCCGAATCCACCTAAATTTTTAGTATTATTAGAGGTAAAGCTATTTCATGCATTCGAATCTAGGACTTGGTTCAAACAACGAAGAAAGGGGGAAATCATAGCATGAATCTAGGACTTGATTCAAAGAGGAAATAACAGGGGAGTAGTAGAGACCTGGTACGCAACCAGTCTCTTGGTTGAAAAGGGAAATAATGGGAAAACTCAGTACAAACTGGATAAGGAACAAATCTATTATTGGTTGAAAAAAGGATAGAAAGTGGCGGCTGGTGGACAAGTCAACAGAGCATGTCCAGGATTATATTTGCTGCCCTCACATAGTACAAGGTCTCCAGGATTAGATTTGCTACCCTCACATAGTGAAAGGTCTCCAGGATTAGATTTGCTGCCCTCCCATAGGAAAAGTTCTCCAGGATTAGATTTGCTGCCCTCACAGAGCATGAACAAACTCGGCATTACCACTTTATGCCTCCTTGTAGGTACATTATGCTGATGCGTCCACTGTTGCATGTCCTTATACCAACCTTTTGATGTTGTTAATGTAAGGGCACATGTAAAATGAAGCAATCACACTATTGCCTTAAGGACATGTCTAACCAGTGTTATTCTTAATCTAATGCCTCCAGTGATATGATGCAATTAAACTGTGTTAACAAATGGTACTCCTGCTGTTTTCCCAAATATGATAAGTAAGTTGCTTCTTTACGCTACTGAGTGACCTGGTGTCCCCATGGTCCCATGCCCTTAAACCAACTCTTTAGCTGCTGTTGATTTACTGTATCTGGTAAACAAGCAATGCCACCATTAAAGTAATCCCATATTTGACGAATGTCATAGTTGATCGTAATGCTTCCGGTAACATGAAGCATTGCTGGCGTTTTAAAATTTCTACTGTCCTTGCGTGATTGCCATGAACATAATTAATATGCTTCTTTTCATTTCGTGTATGTTTCGTATATTCTTATTGACCAGCAACTATTTACTTTCTATCTTTTTGTGCAGATAGGGATATCCATTTCACCTGTTGCTATTGTGACCTTTTGGTGAACTGCACAAAACACTTTCTTTTGGAATGAGTGTCTTGTCCAGTTCAACTAAAATGTCACGTGGGCAACATCTCTCAATTTTGGTGGAACTGCACAAAATGGTGATTGGAGTTTCCAAAATCTCCATCAAATTCTGCTGGTAATCTCGTGCAACATTTTATTAGCTTTTGCAAGATGAGCCGTCACTGTCACCACAATGGCACTTTATTTTAGTGGAACTGCACAAAAGGATAAGCAAATTATAGTTGCACCTTACATGAGCAGGACAGCCAACCTCAATGTTGCTGAATTTTAGTGCAACTACTAAAGAAGAACCTGCCAGCTCATGAGAGCAAGTACTTCTTGCTAGCTAAATGATGCAATCTTTGCTTCATTTCAGGTGAACTGCAGAAAAAGGTGCATGAATTGAATCATGGATCTGCAGGTTGACCTCATCCGAGTGGAGTTGCAGGTTCACCACATCGAGTCATGGCGGTATAGGGCCCCTCACACCATTTGCTTCAACTAGTGCCACTATTATAGTAATCATGCTCTTTCTTATCTGTGCAAACAGGAATACTCTACTACAGATGTTGTGATGGTCAAGAGCATTCGCCAAGTTCTTTGGTTGTATGACACGGCTAGCCAAGATGGATTTAATCCTGATATTCAATTTATCAAAAGGCTCTAATGGGTTGGTTCTGAATCTTGCAAGCTGGGAATCAATGAGATGTGTAGGCATCTTTGTTGTACTTATTATTTGAATCTTATTTGTTGGTTCTGAATCTTGGAAGCTGGGAATTAATGAGATGTGTAGGCATCTTTGTTGTACTTATTACTTGAATCTTATTTGTTGGTTCTGAATCTTGCAAGCTGGGAAACACGACATGATGATGCAGAGGACAGCAACCATAACAAACTGTTCAAACTTGGTAGTATTTTCTGTGTGATAGTGCGGCAAATGTGTTGATCATGTGCGTCCTTAGAATAATAATTCTAATTGTTGTGCATGTTGATCCCGTGTCACTGATAGAATGAGCCAATGCATTGCTTGTTTTAAGAATACATTTCCATTAAAACTAATTAAATTTAAGTAAAGTGACAACTAACACTTGTTATTACAGTACCAATACAAACCCAGTCGTGAACCGATGTGTGTGGCCGGAATAGGTTTATAAATAGAGGCATTTGAATGCGTCGAGGGTGCATATTCTGCCGAGCGTGCAGCGGGCGAAGGAGGGGTAGTAACTGTTGTCGCCTATACACACTCAGTTTACTGTTGAATCCAGTTCCCCAAGAGCTGAAAAATGAATTGCTGCTCTCGCCTACTCACTCATTCACTTAAAGAGACTCCAATGGCGATCCGAGGGGTGAGCCTGTTGGATATGGACTTCAGAAAGGAGTTCACCTTTGAGTTCTCCGTTCAGTCCCATGGTGGCACCAAGTGGAATGTGATGTACACCAACGATCCGGACTCGGTGAAGCTCTGTCTCGCCGAGTTCAAGAAGTACCTACAAGACGAGAAAGCATAAGGTCGCAGGACTAGACCTTGTGCCCATCCATTCATCTCCTGACAGGGACCATCAGAGGTTCTGGAGCATCAGAGGTTCATCAGAGGTTCTGGAGCATTCGCCCGTTAGAGGTTCTCGTCTACCACTGCTCTAGGGCCATCAGAGGTTCTGGAGCATTCGCCCGTTACATCGGCAGCGCCGACTGCATCTTCGCTACGGTGGAGAGAAGGAAGAACGCGACGATTCGGCCATCTGGTGCAGCAAGCTTGTCGACATCCAGATGCAATACAAGATCATCGGCAACGGGCAGGAGAAAGACTCCGTGGTTGACCTCGCCGAGACCATCATCAACCCCTGCTACGCCAACATGAAAGAAGATAACGATACCAAGGAGCTCCACCGGCCACCCTGCATCCGAACAAGTCAACCCTCGTACTCCCCTCCGCCTGCGTCTTCCCCTGCTCTGGTTCATTCGGTCCACGGTGTCGACGTCGTCCTCACCTTGGTGCTCTCGCCGCGGCACCGCCGTCTGTCGTTCCCAACATGGTCAGTAAAACAAGAGGAATTGGGAGACAACTATTCATTGAGAGGCTGACAGTTCTGGGCCCACCAGGTCCATGGCCTAGGTTTTGTTGTTTAACATGGCCAGCCCATGACATGTTTCAACGTTTTTTTGGATCAAGCAGCCTCTGGGCCTCCCAACCTAGCTTGTCTACAACATCAGTAGCCCAAGTTATGTTTGTTTTTTCAAGACGACGCACAGCTCAGTTCTTTTTTTTATAAGAATGCAAAACTGAACCTATATATATATATATATATATATATATATATATATATATATATATATATATATATATATATATATATATATATAATAGAAACAACATAAAGTTTCGTTAAACCTGTCGTTCGTCCAACCATTTTATAGACCTTCCCACTTCCTTTTTTTGTTTTCATTAATCCTATATTTGAATTTTCTTCCTGTTTCTTATTCGATGTAAACTGAGTTTTCTCTCAGTACTTTTCCCTAGAACCAACTCAACTGTCGCACGTCTAGCCTAAATAATAATAATACCCCACGTCCTATTAACTCATCAAATTAAAATGATATTTTATTTCGTAAATTGAAAGTTCTTACAAAATAATAATAATAATTGTTTACATATAACTTGGCAAGTTAACTCCTAGTGATTGCGTACATAAGCTTGCAAAGATTTTATTGACCAATGCAGTAATAGACGTGCAATCATGTGTTTATGTTTTTATAACATTTCTCCGTCCAGCCCAACATGATATTTTCACCCAGCCTAGCAAGTCACGGATTTCGAGAAAAATGCAAATGGGCTTTAAATTCTACCATATATATAAACGGGTTGCATAGATGCTACATCATTGTTTCACCCAGCCCATCAAATGGACTAAAAAAATAAATGGACTGGTAACATGTGGGCCAGTAGGTCGAAGCCTAAGCAAGGCGTTGGATTTACATCCAACGGCCGGCATTCTTCTTCAATCTCTCGTCTTCTTCCCCCAGCGCTGCCAGGACGGCCTGCTCCAGCCTCCGGCATCCAGCGGCGTTGTTTTGCACGCCTCGCAGCGAAACGCTACCCCGCCGACGGCCAGGCCATCCCTCCACTCCGCACCTCCTGTTATTCTCTGCCGAGTGTAGGCCCACCCCGCACGTGAACCAGTCAAGTTTCCCATTCCTCTCCGTCTGCGACTCACTGCCGCATCTTCCCCATCTCTGGGTCATTCCAGTCTGGGGCCTCGCCGTCGTCCACCACCTCGCTGTGCTCGGTGCGGCGTGGTCAACAAACGAGAGTCATGGGAAGAGGACTGTACCTGGAGCCTGACGGCTCGGACCCACGAGGTCCATGGTCGCACGCAAAGAAAGTTCCTCCTTATTAAGTTGTTTCCTCCCCCTGACAGCTGGGACCCATCGACTATATGTTCGCACGGAAGGAAGTGCCTCCTTGTTATGCAAAAAAAACTATTCCTCCCGATGACAGCTGGAACCCGACAGATTTGGTGGCTGACTTGTGGGCCTACTAAGCAGACGTGTACGCAGGGCTTTGTCAACTTAATCAACAAATGATTCTAGCACATGGACCGTTGGATGTTAATCCAACAGCCGTGCTCCTTCTTCAACCTCTGTTCTTGCTCCTGTCTCCCGTGGGTGGTAGTGCTGTCGCGCACCCGAACCAGTCAAGTTTCCCACTCCTCTCCATCTGTGATTCCACTGCCGCGTCTTCCCCATCTTTGGGTCGTTCCAGTCTGGGGCCTCTCCATCGTCCACTAGCCTTGGTGCGCTCGGCACGGTGTGGTCAACGTGGTCAACAAACGAGAGTCATCGAAAGCCTCACACCGCAGCCAAACCAGTGAACCCTCGGACTCCTCTCCGCGCGGGCTTCCACTGCCGCGTCTTCCCCGGCTCAGCGTCATCCCCTTCCTAGGCCTCTCCGTGTCCACCGCCCTGGTGCTCTCGGTGCAACGTGGTCAACGAACGACTTCCGTCGGAAGAGTACTGTACGTGGAGAGGCTGACAGCTGGGTCCACGGCGGCCGCAAGGAAGTGCCTCCTTATTACACGCAAAATAATTACTCCTCCACCTGACAGCAGGGACCCATCGTACGGGCCACCGTATTTCGCAAAAAACCGTTTCCCCCTGACTGCTGGGACCCACCAGCTACATCTTCGCACGCAAGGAAGTGCATCCGGGCAAAAAAACGATTCGTCCCCTGACTGCTGGGACCCACTAGCTACATCTTCGCACGCAAGGAAGTGCGTCCATATTACAGGCAAAAAAATGATTCGCCCCCTAACTGCTGGGATCCACCAGCTACATCTTCGCACGCAAGGAAGTGCCTGACAGTCGGGACCCACCTGGTCGAAGCGTACGTAGCATTGTCATTCTGGTCGCGAACGTGTACGTACATACTGGTCGCTGTAGAGGCGCGCACATGTCGTAGTAGAGGCGCGCACGTAGCATGTACACGTATGTACAGCGGCCAGGGTGCAAGAAAGTAAATACGGCCACGTACGTGTATACGAGCGGGGTTTCGAACACCTTATTGCGCATACGTACGTCCAAGGCTCGTGTACATGGCTGGGTCGGAACGGAGAAACTGCGTCATCGTGTTCATGGGGAGGCAACGGAATGCATCGTGTTCATCGGGAGGCAACAGAACGCGTGTGAGCCAATCGGCTTGGACGGAACAGCCGATATAAACGAGGCCTGGCATACCTCAAAACAAAGGAAACGGCCTTGTGTTCGACCGACCACGTTCGAAACGGGATCCTGTTCATCGGGAGGGGTCTGGCGTATCCCAAAACGGAGGAACAGACTTCTGTTGGACCTCCTACGGTCGAAACGGGGTCCTGTTGATCAGAAGGGGTGTGGCGTACCGTAAAATGGAGGAAACAGACTTGTGTTTGAGCGCTACGGTCGAAACGGGGGTCCTGTTCATCGGGAGGGTGTGGCGTACCGCAAAACGGGACTCCACGAGATATTGTTCATCTCCACCGTCAACCTCCTCCAGCCTCCACGGGCTACTGTTCATCCACCATCGACCTCCTCCAGCCTCCACCTGCGACTGTTCATCCATAGGCTCCTGTTCATCCAGCCTCCACTGCACGCTACTCCACCGGCTACTGTTCAACCAGCCCTGTCCACGGGCTACTGTTCAACCACCCCTCCACGGGCTACTGTTCATCCAGCCCTCCACCGGCTACTGTTCAACCAGCCCTCCACAGGGTCGTCCTATTCATCCAGCCCTCCACGGGGTCCTGTTCATCCAGCCCCAACCGGCTCGATCGATCGGGGTCCTGTTCATCCAGAGGCAACACCACGGGGTCCTGTTCATCCACCCCCACCGGGAACTGTTCACCCAACCCCCCAGCAACGCTCATTGTTCATCCACCCCCTCCCTCCACAACACTCACTGTTCATCCAGAGGTAGTATCGATCAACTTCAGTTAGCAGCAGTAGCGAAGGAATCACTCGGGTTAAGTAACGTAGCTAGTGCAATCGCTCGGGTTCCGTTAGAGCCCAACTCCTCGCTCGGGTTCAGTTAGAGCCCAACGCCTCGCACCCACGCGCGTATGGTACGAGAGAAACGCGCATTGCTCGGCCCCCGACCACCCACCGTAATCGGGAACTCCACGATATTTTCCTCGCCCTCGCTTCTACCATTGTTTTTCCGTCATGGACGGCCCAAAGAATGTCATGCAGCTGCGTCTCCGGCCCGCCCAGGACGAAAAGCCCATTTTCTGTCATGACTTTTTGTCATAGAAGTAGGAGCCCACCACATCTATGATGATACTGGGTTTTGTCACAATTATCGTCATGGAAGTGTCATAAGTATGACAGAAAAAAAAATTGTTCGGCCCAAAATGTCACGGATGTGTCTTTTTTTGTAGTGTTTTCTCAAAGTGTCATGCCTAGCTATCGCATATGTTTGATGTACCGAGAGGAATGCTCACAATCGCAGTGATATCAACAGGAAGACACAACTCATCCAGCTTCGCCCTATCCCAAGTAGCCGAGGTACTATCAATCAAATTGGATACTAACTTGAGGGGGGGTAGGCAACCGACATCCAAAGGGTCCCATCATATCACCTCTAGGGATCCAATTGTCTCCCTAGATATTAATGGTCTCACCATTTCCAATTTGTCTTATCAAGCCATGTTTTAGAGTGTCTCGTTCTCCGAGTATTGACCTCCAAATTTGACTTGCGTGGCCTCCAAGTTCAGCGTTTAAAATGGACCCGTTGGGGAAGTAAATACTCTTCAACAGCCTCACGCTAAGTGATTCCGGGGATGTCAAGATTCGCCAAGCCTGCTTGGCCAACAAAGCTAGGTTAAATAATTCCTTAAACCCCAAACCTCACATGCTCTTCGGCTGTGTCATTGCTTCCCAAGATACCCAACTGGGCTTACGTATCCCATCTTTGCTTCACCACGAAAATTTCCTTACCAACATATTTAGATGATCACACAGACCCCCTAGGCAATTTAAAGCAAGACATGGGAAACAATCGGTACTGCATGTGCAACTACCTTTACCAGGACTTATTTACTCGATGTTGACATTGTGTGTTCGATCCATCCTTGCACCTTGCTCCACAGATAGTCCTTTAGATACTTAAATGCACCATTTTTTAGGACCCCACCTGCATGGGCATACCCAAATATTTTGCACTAAGGGTTTCTGATGCGGAGCATCCCACGATCATCCCCATGGACGCATCTACATCTCCTACTACACCACTTGGACCAATGACAAGATCTCGAGCAAAGGCTATCGAAGATAAGGTGAACTCGCTCCTCTCTTAACTACCACTCTCTACACATGAGACATGGCTACTACCTCAAGCGGAAACACTATCTGTGATTAGGTACTTGGACGAAGGCCACGGAGCAGCTACATCCAATGGACAAGATGGCGAGGATAGCGAGCATGAGGGACAAGAAGAAGAGCTACATCGAGCGGACGTCTTCCCAGGACCAGACGTCCGACGCCTGACGCTCCAGCCAGCGAACATCCGACCAGGACCGGGTATCCGGCGCCTGAAGGCCCAGCCGACCCACGTCCCAGCCGATGCCAACTACAGCAAGCTGACATTCGGCCAGGACCAGACGTCTGGCAACACTTCCCAGCGAGCGAACGCCCGGCCCCCACCGGACGACCGGCAGTTCCACACCCGAACCGATTCAGCGGAAATCCGACATGACAGGACGACCGACCATCTCCGGACGTCCGGTACCACTGTTACAGAACATAATTAGCGGAGGTCCGAGCCTACCAGACGTCCGGGCCCTCGCGAGCCATCGGACGACTGGTAAGGACCGGACGTCCGCTGCCTGTGTGTGCGCAGCTTCGGGCTCGAGGCCCATGTACGCTTTCATTTCACCCCCTTTTGCACTTAGACTATAAATAGACCTCCTCCTCCTCCTAGTTAGGGTTAGCAAAGGATTAGCTCATATTTGTGTGAGAGCTTTGCTCATCCACTTGGTTACTTCTCCATTGGAGTTCACGACCTCTTCGGAGAAGATCCCCCAAGCGGATTCAAGACCCCTTTACGGGAAGACCCCCTAAAGACCTCCTCACGGAGAAGAACTACTGTCACTTGTATCGTCCCTTGTTGGATTCAGATCATGTATCTCTTTGTGTTTCTAGGATCTAGCATATGTGTGACCAAATCTTGTTGGTTGAGTGATTTCTCTCGTGTTTACCCTTATGATTTGTCCTCATGTTCTTCGTGTTCTTCGTAGGATTCCCTCCAATCATGAAATTTTGGGCATCTAGGCTTCTACCCTACAACATCTTGGTATCATGAGCCACGTTGATCACGTATTTGGAGCCCCTACCCTTCGTTTTCTAGCTTGATTTTGTTGTGTTCTTCCCCAATTTCGAAAATCCCCACCAAAATAGCCCCAATTTTTTTGTGATTTGGTGGTGTGATGAAGTTTTGTTGGATTTGCTTTGCCATGAGTGGATCTAGCTTTGCCCCATCATCTCCACCTTTTCCATCCACAAAATCGCCCGGATTTGACCAATTTCGCCACCTCCACCATGAACCCTATCTATTCATCCCGTGACCGAAATCGCCCAGGCACCGGACGCCCGCTAGCTACCGGATGTCCGACGACCGGACGACCGCTCCACCACCGGACGTCCGCTGTTCCCTGACGAAACTGAAAAAGTTTAGTTTGGCCACCACCACCTCTCCACCTTCACTTCCGCATACGCACTTCCGCATACTACCACCACTTTCCGCAAGCACCACCATCGCTTACCCACTATCAACTTCGACAATTTTGACATTTTTGGTCTTTGAGAATTTGAGTTGTGGTTCCCGTGTCCTATTATGGTTTGGCTATATAGGTACGGTTCGACATCAACATCACCACCGCTCATCTTCGCCGAGGACTCGTCATCGCCAACAACCATCCTTGCTTACAAACGACTACCTCGACGGTAACCTCGACAACATATTTGTCTACTCCTTGCCATTGCATTGATACCCCCATGGCCTTACTTTTCCGTCGCTTACCCATCGAGACTAGCCTCTGAGTATTGACGGCAACGTGACTTGTGCACTTTAGTGATCATACTTACCATAGCATACATACCATATTATCGTGATGCATATCTTGGTATCATCTCTTGTGTCACAAAGTTGTCATCACATACACAATTGCTATCTTTGTTCCTGAAGTTTTGCATGAGAAAATAGCTCAAAAGAGAAAGAGCCAAACAAGCTTTTAAGCAAAAGGGAAAGATAAGCAAAGAGCTTATAAGCAAGAACCATAGCATCATACTACATTAAGATTGTCATACTCGATCATCTCGGATCATATCACCGGAATACCATACATATAGCATACTTGGGATAGAAGTCGTTGCATTTTTGCTTAGTAGGTTGTGCACAAGTTTCGTATCCGCCTTTTGTGCAATCGTGCTAGCGTCTCTCTAGTGTTGTGCAACAAGAGCATTTTCATGGATTCCACATTTTGGCTCATTCCTTGGTTGTGATAACCCACAAGTATCGGAGATCGCAACAGTTTTCGAGGGTAGAGTATTCAACCCAAATTTATTGATTCGACACAAGGGGAGCCAAAGAATATTCTCAAGTATTAGCAGTTGAGTTGTCAATTCAACCACACCTGGATAACTTAGTATCTGCAGCAAAGTATTTAGTAGCAAAGTGGTATGATAGTAATGGTAGCAGTGGCAAAAGTAGCGATGGCAGTTTTGTAGTAATTGTAACAGTACCAATGGAAAAGTAAATAAGCAAAGCACAATATGTGAAAAGCTCGTAGGCATTGGATCAGTGATGGATAATTATGTTGGATGTGATTCCTCATGTAATAGTTATAACATAGGGTGTGATGACCCACAAGTATAGGGGATCTATCGTAGTCCTTACGATAAGTAAGAGTGTCGAACCCAATGAGGAGCAGAAGGAAATGATAAGCGGTTTTCAGTAAGGTTTTCTCTGCAAGCACTGAAATAGTAGGTGATAGATAGTTTTGTGATAAGATAAATAGTAACGAGCAAAAGTAAATAAAGTAAATAAAGTGCAGCAAGGTGGCCCAATCCTTTATGTATCAAAGAATAAGCCTGGACAAATTCTAATAATGAAGAAGGAGCTCCCGAGGACACATTGGGAATTATCGTCAAGCTAATTTTCATCATGTTCGTAAGATTCGCGTTCGGTACTTTGATAATTTGATATGTGGGTGGACCGGCACTTGGGTACTGCCCTAACATGGACAAGCATCCCACTTATGATTAACCCCTATTGCAAGCATCCGCAACTACAAAAAGGAGTATTAAGGTAAACCTAACCACAGCATTAAATATATGGGTCCATATCAACCCCTAACGAAGCAACGCATAAATTAGGGTTTAAGCTTTTGTCACTCTAGCAACCCATCATCTACTTATTACTTCCCTATGCCTTCCACTAGGCCCAAATAATGGTGAAGTGTCATGTAGTCGACGTTCACATAACACCACTAGAGGAGAGACAACATACATCTAATCAAAATATCGAACGAATACCAAATTCACATGACTACTAATAGCAAGACTTCACCCATGTCCTCAGGAACAAACATAACTACTCACAAAGCATATTCATGTTCATAATCAGAGGAGTAATAATATGCATAAAGGATTTGAACATATGATCTTCACCAAGTAAACCAAATAGCATCAACTACAAGGAGTAATCAACACTACTAGCAACCCAGAGGTACCAATTTGTGGGTTTGATACAAGATTGGATACAAGAGATGAACTAGGGTTTTGAGAGGAGATGGTGCTGGTGAAGATGTTGATGGAGATTGACCCCCTCCCGATGAGAGGATCGTTGGTGATGATGTTGGTGATGATTTCCCCCTCCCGGAGGGAAGTGTCCCCGGCAGAACAGCTCCGCCAGAGCCCTAGATTGATTCCGCTAAGGTTCCGCCTCCTGGCGGTGGAGTTTTGTCCCATAAGCTTGCCCGCGATTTTTTTCCAGCGGGAAAGCGATGATATAGCAGAAGATGGACGCCGGAGGCCCACCAAGGGGCCCAGGAGATAGGGGGCCGCGCCCTAGGGGGGCGCCCCCCCTGGCCTATTTATTTTGCCCAAAAATTCTTATGAAATCTAAAAAGTTGTTTCGTGGAGTCTCAGGTCTTTTGGAGTTGTGCAGAATAGGCTTCCAATGTTTGCTCCTTTTCCAGCCAGAATTCCAGCTACCGGCATTCCCCCTCTTTATGGTAAACCTTGTAAAATAAGAGAGAATAGCCATAAGTGTTGAGATATAATGTGTAATAACAGCCCATAATGCAATAAATATCGATATAAAAGCATGATGCAAAATGGATGTATCAACTCCCCCAAGCTTAGACCTCGCTTGTCCTCAAGCGGAAGCCGAAATCGAAAAATATGTCCACATGTTTAGAGATAGAGGTGTCGATAAAAATAAAATACGGACATGAGGGCATCATGATCATTCTAATAAGAGCAACATATATGGATTTTGTCATATGATTTCCTATGTTCAAGTAATAAGCAATTCACAATGTCAAGTATGGTTCAAAAACTTCATTGGGAACTAACAAACTATAATCTCAGTCACTGAAGCAATTGCAATTTATTGTAACATCAGAAAGAATCAATAATAGAGCTTTTCAGCAAGCTCACATACCCAACTATCTCGTAGTCTCCTATAATTGTTAACACTCACGCAATACTTGTGGTTATAGAGTTTCAGCCGGACACTGAGAAAGATAGGGGCTTATTGTGTTGCCTCCCAACGTATTCACCTTTAGGTGATGTCAACAATAATAGCCTATGCCAACTTACATCCAATTGGATATATGAATCATGATCTTTCAAACACGAGGAGCTTGCCAAAGGATAAAAATAAAAAGGAAAAGGTGAGAATCACCTTGACTCAAGCATAAAGTAAAACATAAAGTAAAAGATAGGCCCTTCGCAGAGGGAAGCAGAGGTTGTCATGTGTGTTTAGGGTTGATGCACAAAATCTTAATGCAAAAGAACGTCACTTTATATTGCCCCTTGTATGTGGACCTTTATTATGCAATCCGTCGCTTTTATTACTTCCATAACAAGTTCGTACAAAGCTTATTTTCTCTGCACTAATAAGTCATACATATTTAGAGAGCAATTTTTATTGCTTGCACCGATGACAACTTACTTGAAGGATCTTACTCAATCCATAGGTAGGTATGGTGGACTCTCATGGCAAAACTGGGTTTAAGGATAATTGGAAGCACAAGTAGTATCTCTACTTGGTGCAAGAAATTTGGCTAGCATGAGGGGGAAAGGCAAGCTCAACATGTTTGGAAGGTCAATGACAATATACTTTAACTGAGATGTCGGAAAACATAAACCATTACATTGTCTTCCTTGTCCAACGTCAACTCTTTTAGCATGTCATACTTAATGAGTGCTTCACAATCATAAAAGATGTCCAAGATAATATATTTATATGTGAACCCCTCTTTCCTTATCACTTACTATTAATTGCAACGATGACCAAGGCTATGTTCATCAACTCTCAACAATTTTTATGCCTCATACTTTCTATGTGTGAAGTTATCACTATCCATAAGATCAATATGAACTCTTTTGTTCTTTCTAATTTCTCAAGATCATAGCAACATAGCAAAGCCCTTGACTCAACACTAATCTTTATTATAGATAGCATACAGACTCAATTACATAAAGAGATCACAAAGCAAAAACTCAAAACTACTTGATATCAAAACTTCGAACTAATAGATCAAGATACTACTAAAGGGATCGAACTAAATAAAGCGGTAAAAATAGGAGTGTGATGGTGATACGATACTAGGGCACCTCCCCCAAGCTTGGCAGTTGCCAAGGGGAGTGCCCATACCCATGTGATTATTTCTTCGGATATGATGGAGGAGATGGTAGTGACGGTGGAGTTGTTGCATTTTTCTTCTATAGCTTGCGTTTGAGGCTAAAATTTTCCTCCCTTAGATCCTCATTCTCGAGCTCAAGTTTCATTATCTTTTTGCATAGTGCTGCCTTGTTGTCCTGCAAAAAACGTGGTGGGATAGATTGGACCTTAGGGAGGCTTGACTTCTTGAACTCCACATGCATATCACCAGGTTGAGGTAGTGGATCGTCCTCTTCATCGGAGCTCGTCTCCTCCTTCCTCTTTGGGTCATAGTCTTCTTCTTCTTCTATGGTCCAGCCATAATGTTCCACATCCCCATATACTTTTGGGTTTCCAATATAATCAGCCATGTAGCTCTCTCCTTCCGAATCTTGGGACGACATCTTGTTCCAAATCTGCAACAGGAACAGCTCGAAACGAAAACAGAGGATAATTGCGTGATACGGTGGTCAAAACCTTTGGGAGTACATATAATGAATTTTTACCGACCAAAATACGTAACATACAAGAAAACGGAGTCCGGGAGGCACACGAGGTGCCCACGAGATAGGGGGCGCGCCCTACGGGGGGCGTGCCCTCCTCTCTCGTGGGAGCCTCGTGCCCCTTTCAGACTACTTCTTTCTTCCTAAAATCTTTAAATAATCCAAAACTGATAAAAATTGCCATTAGAGTTGTTTTGGAGTTGGTTTACTTACCGTACCACATACCTATGCCTTTTCGGAGTCTGGAACATTCTGGAAAGTGTCTCTTATGTATTCCTCAGGGGTTATGGATAATATTAGTTTCAACATTGATAGGATTACCTGAAATATAATGTTTAATTCTTTGACCGTTTACCACCCTCGGATTTGTGCCTTCAAAGTTGTTGATTTTTATAGCACCCGAACGATGGACCTCCTTGATAACGTAGGGACCTTCCCATTTTGAGAGAAGTTTTCCTACAAAAAATCTTAAACGAGAGTTGAACAATTACACATAATCTCCTACGTTAAACTCATGCTTTCGTATCCTCTTATCATGCCAGCGTTTGACTTTTTCTTTGAAAAGCTTGGCATTCTCATATGCTTGGGTTCTCCATTCCTCAAGTGAACTAATATCAAACAACCTCTTCTCACCGGCAAGTTTGAAGTCATAATTGAGCTCTGTAATATCCCAATATGCTTTATGTTCAAGTTCAAGAGGTAAATGACATGCTTTTCCATAAACCATCTTATACGGAGACATACCCATAGGATTTTTATATGCAGTTCTATAGGCCCATAATGCATCATCAAGTTTTTTGGACCAATTCTTTCTAGATCTATTCACAGTCTTTTGCAAAATTAATTTGAGCTCTCTATTGCTCAACTCTACTTGACCACTAGACTGCGGGTGATAAGGAGATGCGGTTCTATGATTGACATCATACTTAGCAAGCATCTTACGGAAAGCACCATGAATAAAGTGTGAACCACCATCAGTCATAAGATATCTAGGGACTCCAAACCTCGGAAAAATAACTTCTTTAAGCATTTTAATAGAAGTGTTATGATCAGCACTACTAGTTGGAATAGCTTCTACCCACTTAGTAACGTAATCAACAGCAAGTAAAATATGTGTATAACCATTGGAGGCAGGAAAAGGTCCCATATAATCAAAGCCCCAAACATCAAACGGTTCAATAACAAGAGAATAATTCATAGGCATTTCTTGACGTCTACTGATGTTACCTATTCTTTGACATTCATCACAAGATAAGACAAACTTACGAGCATCTTTGAAAAGAGTAGGCCAATAAAAACCAAATTGTAGTACCTTGTGTGCAGTTCTATCTCCAGCGTGGTGTCCTCCATAGGATTCAGAATGACACTTGTGTAGGATTTGTTCCTGTTCATGCTCAGGCACACAACGTCTAATAATACCATCTACTCCTTCTTTATAAAGGTGTGGATCATCCCAGAAGTAATGTCTTAAATCATAAAAGAACTTTTTATTTTGCTGGTATGTGAAACTAGGCGGTATATATTTAGCAACAATGTAATTAGCATAATCAGCATACCAAGGAGCAGTACGAGAAGCATTGACAATCGCTAATTGTTCATCAGGAAAACTATCATTAATAGGCAGTGGGTCATCAAGAACATTCCCTAACCTAGACAAGTTGTCTGCAACGGGGTTCTCAGCTCCCTTTCTATCAATAATATGCAAGTCAAATTCTTGGAGCAAGAGAACCCATCTAATGAGTCTAGGCTTAGCATCTTTCTTTTCCATAAGATATTTAATAGCAGCATGATCAGTGTGAATAGTAACTTTGGAATCAACAATATAAGGTCTAAACTTATCACATGCAAACACAACTGCTAAGAACTCTTTTTCAGTAGTGGCATAGTTTCTCTGGGCAGTATCAAGAGTCTTACTAGCATACTGGATAACATTCAATTTCTTATTGACTCTTTGCCCTAAAACAGCACCTACAGCATAATCACTAGCATCGCACATAATTTCAAAAGGTAAATTCCAATCAGGTGGCTGAACAATAGGTGTAGTGACCAAAGCTTTCTAAAGTGTTTCAAATGCTTCTACACAATCATCATCAAAGACAAAAGGAATATCTTTTTGCAATAAATTAGTCAGAGGCCTAGAGATTTTAGAAAAGTCCTTAATGGACCTCCTATAAGAACCGGCATGACCAAGGGAACTTCTTATACCTTTTATGTCCTTGGGACATGGCATATTTTCAATAGCATCAACTTTGGCTTTATCAACTTCAATACCTCTCTCGGAGATCTTGTGCCCCAAGACAATGCCTTCATTAACCATAAAGTGACACTTTTCCCAATTTAGGACGAGACTAGTGTCTTTGCATCTCTGCAAAACTCGATCAAGGTTGCTCAAACAATCATCAAAAGAGGATCCATAGACAGAGAAGTCATCCATGAATACCTCACAAATCTTTTCACAAAAATCATAAAATATAGCCATCATGCATCTTTGAAAGGTAGCAGGTGCATTACATAAACCAAAAGGCATACGTCTATAAGCAAAAGTACCAAAAGGGCAAGTAAAAGTAGTTTTAGATTGATCCCCCGCTGATACAGGTATCTGAGAGAAGCCAGAATAACCATCTAGAAAGCAAAAATGTGTGTGTTTGATAGCCGTTCTAGCATTTGATCAATAAAAGGTAAAGGGTAATGATCTTTCTTAGTAGCTTTATTTAACTTACGGAAATCAATTACCATCCTATAACCTGTAATAATTCTTTGCGGGATCAATTCATCTATATCATTAGGAACCACGGTAATACCTCCCTTTTTAGGGACACAATGGACAGGGCTTACCCATTCACTATCATCAACGGGATAAATAATACCTGCCTCAAGGAGTTTTAGTATCTCCTTTCTTACCACTTCCTTCATTTTGGGATTTAATCGTCTTTGAGGATCTCTAACTGGTTTAGCATCTTTCTCCACTAAAATTTTGTGTTGACATAATGTGGGACTAATACCCTTAAGATCGTCCAGAGTATATCCAATAGCAGCTCGGTGCTTCTTCAGAGTTTTCAATAATCTTTCTTCTTCTTTCTCTGAAAGGTTAGCACTAATAATAATAAGATATATTTCTTTTTCATCAAGATAAGCATACTTAAGATTATCAGGTAATGGTTTGAATTCAAACACGGGATCACCCTTAGGTGAAGGAGGATCCCCAAGAATTTCAACGGGAAGGTTATGTTTCAGCATAGGTTCCTGTTTAAGGAACACTTCATCAATTTCTTCCCTTTCCTTCATAAACATATTGTTTTCATGGTCTAGCAAATATTGTTCTAACGGATCAGTTGGTGGAACAGCAATGGAAGCAAGACCAATAATTTCATCCTTACTAGTTGGTTCCTTTTCACGAGGTTGTCTACTAAACTTGGCAAAATTAAACTCATGAGACATACCATCTATGCCAACAGTGACAATATTCTTTTCACAATTAATCTTAGCACTAGCAGTATTCAAGAAGGGTCTACCAAAAATAATGGGACAAAAAAAATCATCTTGTGGGGAACGAAGAACAAGAAAATCAGCAGGGTATTTAATCTTCCCACACAAGACTTCAACATCTCTAACGATCCCAATAGGTTTAATGGTGTCCCTATTAGCAAGCTTAATAGTAACATCAATGTCTTCTAATTCAACATGTGCAATATCATGCATAATTTCTTTATAAAGATCATAAGGTATCGCATTAGCACTAGCACCCATATCACATAAACCATGATAACAATGATGTCCTATTTTAACAGAAATAACAGGCGTGCCTACAACAGGTCTACGTGTCTTAGTATCGGGTCTAGCAATATTAGCAGTCTCACCACAGAAAGAGATAACATGCCCATCTAAGTCCTCATCCAAGAGATCTTTAATCATAGCAATACCAGGTTCAACATTAATTTGCTTGGGAGGTGTATAGGTCTTAGTATTACTCTTACAAACAACAGTCGAAGCTTTAACATGATCTTTTATCCTAACAGGGAAAGGAGGTTTTTCAACATAAGCAGTAGGAATAATGGGATCACTATATGTAATAGTCTTCTCTTCGACTGTAATAGGTGCAACTACTTTCACTTCAACAGGAGGATTATATTCAAACCACTTCTCTTTAGGGAGATCAACGTGAGTAGCAAAAGTTTCACAAAAAGTAGCTACTATCTCAGAGTCAAGTCCATACTTAGAGCTAAATCCACGGAAAGCATCGGTATCCATAAAAGATTTAACACAATCAAACTTGGGTGTCATACCTGACTCCTTACCATCGTCGGAACCCCAATCTACAGAGTTGCGTTTAATTCTTTACAATAAGTCCCATTTGAAATCTATAGTCTTCAACATATAGGAACCAGCACAGGAAGTATCGAGCAAGTTGCGATTATCAAGAGAAAGCCGAGCATAAAAATTCTGAATAATCATTTCCCGAGAGAGCTCATGATTGGGGCATGAATACAACATTGACTTAAGCCTCCCCCAAGCTTGAGCGATGCTTTCTACTTCACGAGGATAGAACATTGACTTAAGGCAGAAATTATATATGTAATTATGATCACGATGAACAAGATGCATAGGATAGAACTTCTGGTGAAATTCCAACTTCAATCGCTTATAATTCCAATATCTTGTATCATCACATAGCCTATACCATGTCATTGCATCTCCCTTCAAAGATAAAGGGAAGACCTTCCTTTCGACAACATCATCGGGAATACCTGCAAGCTTAAATAATCCACAAACTTCATCCACAAAGATAACGTGTAAGTCTGGATGCATTGTTCCGTCTCCTGCAAAAGGATTAGCTAGCAGTTTTTCTATCATACCCGAAGGAATCTCAAAGTGAATATTTTCATAAGGTTCAATAGGTTGAGGAGCATCTCTTTGCTCTTCTAGTTGGGGTGAAGATACCCCAAACAAGCCCCTCAAAGGATTAGTTTCCATAGTGACAAGTAACAGAAAATTTCAGCACACTATATAAATGTTTCCTTACCAAGTTCCACTCACCAAGAGCGCTACGCTCCCCGGCAACGGCGCCAGAAAAGAGTCTTGATGACCCACAAGTATACGGGATCTATCGTAGTCCTTTTGATAAGTAAGAGTGTCGAACCCAACGAGGAGCAGAAGGAAATGATAAGCGGTTCTCAGTAAGGTTTTCTCTGCAAGCACTGAAATAGTACGTGATAGATAGTTTTGTGATAAGATAAATAGTAACGAGCAAAAGTAAATAAAGTGTAGCAAGGTGGACCAATCCTTTATGTAGCAAAGGATAAGCCTGGACAAATTCTAATAATGAAGAAGGAGCTCCCGAGGACACATTGGGAATTATCGTCAAGCTAGTTTTCATCACGTTCTTAAGATTCGCGTTCGGTACTTTGATAATTTGATATGTGGGTGGACCGGCACTTGGGTACTGCCCTAACATGGACAAGCATCCCACTTATGATTAACCCCTATTGCAAGCATCCGCAACTACAAAAAGGAGTATTAAGGTAAACCTAACCACAGCATTAAACATATGGGTCCATATCAACCCCTAACGAAGCAACGCATAAATTAGGGTTTAAGCTTCTGTCACTCTAGCAACCCATCATCTACTTATTACTTCCTTATGCCTTCCTCTAGGCCCAAATAATGGTGAAGTGTCATGTAGTCGATGTTCACATAACACCACTAGAGGAGAGACAACATACATCTCATCAAAATATTGAACGAATACCAAATTCACATGACTACTAATAGCAAGACTTCACCCATGTCCTCAGGAACAAATGTAACTACTCACAAAGCATATTCATGTTCATAATTAGAGGAGTAATAATATGCATAAAGGATCTGAACATATGATCTTCCACCAAGTAAACCAAAGAGCATCAACTACAAGGAGTAATCAACACTACTAGCAACCTATAGGTACCAATTTGTGGTTTTGATACAAGATTGGATACAAGAGATGAACTAGGGTTTTGAGAGGAGATGGTGCTGGTGAAGATGTTGATGGAGATTGACCCCCTTCCAATGAGAGGATCGTTGGTGATGACGTTGGTGATGATTTCCCCCTCCCGGAGGGAAGTGTCCCCGGCAGAACAGCTCCGCTAGAGCCCTAGAATGATTCTGCAAGGTTCCGCCTCGTGGCGGCGGAGTTTCATCCCGTAAGCTTGCCCACAATTTTTTTCAGGGGGAAAGCGATGATATAGCAGAACATGGACGCTGGAGGCCCAGGAGATAGGGGGCCGCGCCCCCTATCTCCTGGACAGGGTGTGGGCCCCCTGGCCTATTTATTTTGCCCAAAATTCTTATTAAATCTAAAAAGTTGTTTCGTGGAGTCTCAGGTCTTTTGGAGTTGTGCAGAATAGGTTTCCAATGTTTGCTCCTTTTCCAGCCAGAATTCCAGCTGCCGGCATCCCCCCTCTTCATGGTAAACCTTGTAAAATAAGAGAGAATAGCCATAAGTATTGAGATATAATGTGTAATAACAGCCCATAATGCAATAAATATTGATATAAAAGCATGATGCAAAATGGACGTATCAGGGTGACACAGAACTAGCTCCAGTTCATCAATGTAATGTAGGCATGTATTCCGAATATAGTCATATGTGCTTATGGAAAAGAACTTGCATGATATCTTTTGTCCTACCCTCCCGTGGCAGTGGGGTCCTAATGGAAACTAAGGGATATTAAGGCCTCCTTTTAATATAGTACCGGCCCAAAGCATTAGCACTTAGTGAATACAGGAACTCCTCAAACTACGATCATCACCGAGAAGTATCCCGATTATTGTCACTTCGGGGTTGTCAGATCATAACACATAATAGGTGACTATAGACTTGCAAGATAGGATCAAGAACTCACATATATTCATGAAAACATAATAGGTTCAGATCTAAAATCATGGCACTCAGGCCCTAGTGACAAGCATTAAGCATAGCAAAGTCATAGCAACATCAATCTCAGAACATAGTGGATACTAGGGATCAAACCCTAACAAAATTAACTTGATTACATGGTAAATCTCATCCAACCCATCACCGTCCAGCAAGCCTACGATGGAATTACTCACGCACGGCGGTGAGCATCATGAAATTGGTGATGGAGGATGGTTGATGATGGCGATGGCGACGAATCCCCCTCTCTGGAGCCCCGAATGGACTCCAGATCAGCCCTCCCGAGAGAGATTAGGGCTTGGCGGCGGCTCCGTATTGTAAAATGCGATGAAACTTTCTCTTCGATTTTTTTTCTCCGCGAAAGCAAATATATAGAGTTGGAGTTGATGTCGGTGGACATCCAGGGGGCCCACGAGGCAGGGGCGCCCAGGAGGAGGGGCACGCCCCCCACCCTCGTGGATAGGTGTGGGCGCCTGGCCTTGATTCTTTCGCCAGTATTTTTTATAATTTCCAAAAGTTATCTCCGTGGATTTTTAGGTCATTACGAGAACTTTTGTTTTCTGCACAAGAATAACACCATGGCAGTTCTGCTGAAACAGCGTCAGTCCGGGTTAGTTTCATTCAAATCATGCAAGTTAGAGTCCAAAACAAGGGCAAAAGTGTTCGGAAAAGTAGATATGTTGGAGACGTATCAACTCCCCCAAGCTTAAACCTTTGCTTGTCCTCAAGCAATTCAGTTGATAGACTGAAAGTGATAAACAAAAACTTTTACAAACTCTGTTTGCTCTTGTTGTTGTAAATATGTAAAGCCAGCATTCAAGTTTTCAGCAAAGATTATGAACTAACCATATTCACAATAACACTTAGGTCTCATGTTTAATCATATCAATGGCATAATCAACTAGCGAGCAATAATAATAAATCTCAGATGACAAACTTTCTCAAAACAATCATAATATGATATAACAAGATGGCATCTCGCTAGCCCTTCCTGAGACCGCAAAACATAAATGCAGAGCACCTTTAAAGATCAAGGACTGACTAAACATTGTAATTCATGGTAAAAGAGATCCAGTCAAGTCATACCCAATATAAACTAATAGTAATGAATGCAAATGACAGTGTGCTCTCCAGCGGGTGCTTTTTAATAAGAGGGTGATGACTCAACATAACAGTAAATAGATAGGCCCTTCGCAGAGGGAAGCAGGGATTTGTAGAGGTGCCAGAGCTCGATTTTAAAATAGAGATGAATAACATTTTGAGCGGTATACTTTCACTGTCAACGCAACAACTATGAGATCTCGATATCTTCCATGCTACATACATTATAGGTGGTTCCCAAACAGAACGTTAAAGTTTATATTCCCCCACCACCAACAAGCATCAATTCATGGCTTGCTCGAAACGACGAGTGCCTCCAACTAGCAACAACCCTGGGGGAGTTTTGTTTAATTATTTTGATTTGCTTTGATCTTTTTTATCATGGGACTGGGCATCCCGGTTACCAGCCATTTTCTTGTGAATGAGGAGCGGAGTCCTCTCCCCTTGAGAATAACCCACCTAGCATGGAAGATACAGACTGCCCTAGTTGATACATGAGCTGCTCGAGCATACAAAACAGAATTTCATTTGAAGGTTTGGAGTTTGGCACATACAAATTTACTTGGAACGGCAGGTAGATACCGCATATAGGAAGGTATGGTGGACTCATATGGAATAACTTTGGGGTTTATGGAGTTTGGATGCACAAGCAGTATTCCCTCTTAGTACAGGTGAAGGCTAGCAAAAGACTGGGAAGAGACCAACTGAGAGAGCGACAACAGTCATGAACATGCATTAAAATTAATTAACACTGAGTTCAAGCATGAGTAGGATATAATCCACCATGAACATAAATATCGTGAAGGCTATGTTGATTTGTTTCAACTAGATGCGTGAACATGTGCCAAGTAAGTCACCCGAATCATTCAAAGGAGGATACCACCCTATCATACCACATCACAACCATTTTGATAACATGTTGGCATGCAAGGTAAACCATTATAAGCTCCTAGCTAATTAAGCACGGCATAAGCAACGATAATCTCTAATTGTCATTGCAAACATGTTTATTCATAATAGGCTGAATCAGGAACAATGAACTCATCATATTTACAAAAACAAAAGAGGTCGAGTTCATACCAGCTTCTCTCATCTCAATCAGTCCATCATATATCGTCATTATTGCTTTCACTTGCATGACCAAATGGTGTGTATAATAATAATAGTGCACGTGCATTGGACTAAGCTGGAATCTGCAAGCATTCGATTCAAGAGAGAAGACAAAGTAATATGGGCTCTTGGTTAAATCAACAATCATGCATATGAGAGCCACTAAACATTTTTCATTATGGTCTTCTCTTCTCGACCCCCAAAGGAAAGGAAAGAAATAAAACTATTTACACGGGAAAGCTCCCAACAAGCAAAAGAAGAATGAGAAATATTTTTGGGTTTTAATTTCAATTACTACTACAAGCATGGAAATTAAACTAACTAATTTTTTGGTTTTCTTAAGGTTTATCAAACACACAAGAAGAAAGCTAGAAACATAAATTAAACTAGGATGGATAATGCAATGAAAAAGTATGAGCACCGACAACTAGAATGAGTGTGTGAACATGAATGTAACGCCGGTGAGAAATACATACTCCCCCAAGCTTAGGCTTTTGGCCTAAGTTGGTCTATGCCCAAGGATCACGGCTACTCTCCCCGGTGTACTGAGGAGTGTCATCTGGATACCACTGGCTGGCGATCTCCTCTGGATCCCACTGATAACATGATGGACGATAAGGGTCCAGTGGCGGTTCCGGCTCAGGCTCTGGAGCTGATGTCTGGCCTCGGTGCACGTACACGGCCGACGGCAAGACGAGGTAAGGACCTGCACTTAAATCAAACAAAGAAGGTGCAGGCAGGGTAATAATTTCATTGTGTTTCTTATTAAATCTCAGGTTATACATAAGCATCTGATCATCATTATCAACAATAAATTCATGCGCTACCATGCTCCTGTAATCTAAAAAGGTAGGGGGCAGCAGTGTCTCCTCTTTCTCATAATGCCTAATAGGTATCTCAAAATGTTTAGCAAGGCGTGCAACATACATACTCCAAAGATGGGGCCCTTTGTATGGTTTAGACTTAATCGTTTAGCAATAACGGCACCCATACTAAAAGTGTTATCACCAAATAAGGCATGGAATAGAATAATAATATCAGGAACACTGAGGTTTCCACAGTTTCCGCGACCAATTAAGCATCAACTAGCAAATATGGAAAGTAGCATAAAATAGGAAAATGTATGCTAGTTATTCTCGCATCAGAAACCTTCCTCGATTCCCCTACAGTAATAGTGTCAATAAAACTATCCACATCTTTACGATGTGGTTCATCTAGGCTGCCCTCAAAGGGTATTCTACAAACCGCGCAAAAATTACGTAACGACATTTCCTTAGTCTCATCATATAAATGAAAAGCTACTAAAGGAGGTGAATTCTTAGGATAATAGTAAAAGTTTTACACGAAAGTATTGGTGAGTAAGAGATACTGTTCGATCCGGTCATGGAGGAAGTCGGTGAGGCCCGCTTTTCAGCCAAAGAATAAAAGTCTTCATAAATCCCGGCTGCTCCCAAGAAATTATCACAAGGCCACTCACACAGCCTTACTTCCGCTACGCGAGGAAGATTATACTTGGCCTTTTATTTCTCCTTAGCTTGTTTATCCTTGGAGCTTTGGCTAGAAGAGCCCCTCAAGAACAATCTCTTCATCTTTTTCTGAAATTTTCTAAAATTTTTAGTAACTCAAAATAAAAGTGAATCAAACTGAACAAGATTGATAGCAACTACTCCCACAAGTGCCTAGAGCCTATATCATGCATTAGAATTACTCGGGACCTCATAAATTTGACATGCAAGCTCAAGAACAGGGTCACCTAGGAAGCAAAAATTTGCAATGAATAAAGTAGTAGAACAAAAACTAATTGGACCATTGGAGGAGTCACATACCAAAGAACAATCTCCCAAGCAGCTTTGTGAATAGAGCTTTGAGCAAGGAGATCGAAAATCACAGCAAAATAAGCTAGAACTCGTGCTTGAGCTGGATGGGGATTTTTTTGGGAGGAAGATGGAGTGTGTCAGTGCAGGAATAAGTGGACGAGGCCACCGTGGGCCCACGAGGCAGGGGGCGCGCCCAGTAAGAGTGGGCACGCCCTGGACCCTCGTGGCCAGGTGCTTGCCCCCCTGTTGTGTTCTCAGTGCCTAAAATCCTCAAATATTCCATAAAAAATCATACTAAATTTGCAGGGCATTTGGAGAACATCTATTTTCGGGATTTTTTTATTGCATGGATAATTCAGAAACAGGCAGAAAATACTATTATTGCTTTATTTAATCTAAATAACAGAAACTAAAAAGAGGGTACAGAAAGTTGTGCCTTCTAGTTTCATCCATCTCATGAACATGAAAATGAATCTACTAACAAGGTTGATCAAGTCTTGTTAACAAACTCATTCTGAATAACATGGAATCGGAGAAATTTTGAATAACACTAGGTTACCTCAACGGGGATATGAACATCCCCAATAATAAGAATATCATATTTTTTTCTTGACAGTAGGAAGAGGAAATTCAAAACCTCCAATAATGATAGTTGGAACTTTTCAAGTAGAATTAATGCTATGAACTTGAGGTTGTTTCCTCGGAAAGTGTACCGTATGCTCATTACCATTAACATGAAAAGTGACATTGCCTTTGTTGCAATCAATAACATCCCCTGCAGTGTTCAAAAAGGGTCTACCAAGGATAATCGACATACTATCGTCCACGGGAATATCAAGAATAACAAAGTTCGTTAAGATAGTGACATTTGCAACCACAACAGGCACATCCTCACAAATACCGACAGGTATAGCAGTTGATTTATCGGCCATTTGCAAAGATATTTCAATAGGTGTCAACCTATTCAATTCAAGTCTACGATATAAAGAGAGAGGCATAACACTAACACCAGCTCCAAGATCACATAAAGCAGTTTTAACGTAGTTCTTTTAATGGAGCAAGGTATAGTTGGTACTCTTGGATCTCCAAGTTTCTTTGCTACTCCACCTTGAAAAGTGTAATTAGCAAGCATGGTGGAAATTTCAGCTTCCGGTATCTTTCTTTTATTTGTAATAATATCCTTCATATATTTAGCATAAGGATTTACTTTAAGCATATCCGTTTAGCGCATATGTAAGAAGATAGGTCTAATCATTTCAGCAAAGCGCTCAAAATCTTCATCATCCTTTTTCTTGGATGGCTTCAGAGGAAAAGGCATAGGTTTCTGAACCCATGGTTCTCTTTCTTTACCGTGCTTCCTAGCAACAAAATCTCTTTTATCATAACGTTGATTCTTTGATTGTGGGTTATCAAGATCAACAGCAGGTTCAATCTCTACATCATTATTATTTCTAGGTTCATGTTCATCACCTAATTGTGTTTCAGCATCGGAAATAGAAATATCATTGGGATTCTCAGGTGTGTCTACAACAGGTTCACTGGAAGCATGCAAAGTCCTATCGTTTTTCTTTTTCTTCTTTTTAGAAGGACTAGGTGCATATAAATTATTTCTCTGAGAATCCTGCTCGATTCTCTTAGGGTGGCCTTCAGGATACAAAGGTTCCTGAGTCATTTTACCAGTTCTAGTAGCCACTCTAATAGCAAAGTCATGTTTATTATTTAATTCATCAAGCAAATCACTTTGAGCTTTAAGTACTTGCTCCGCTTGAGTGGTAACCATAGAAGCATATTTGCTAATGAGTTTAAGTTCACCTTTAACTGTAGACATATAATCACTCAAGCGTCCTATCATGAAAGCATTACTCTTTAACTCTCTACCAACATAAGCATTAAAACTTTCTTGTCTAGCCATAAAGTCATCAAATTCATCTAAACATTGGCTAACAAACTTAGTAGACGGAATTTCAACTTTATCCTATCTATAGAGAGAATTTACCTTTACTACCTGTGTCGGGTTATCAAAACCATATGTTTCTTCAATAGGTGGTATATTAAGACCATGTATTTCTTCAACAGGAGGTAAATTCTTAACATCTTCAGCTCTAATACCTTTTTCTTTCATAGATTTCTTTGCCTCTTGCATATCTTCAGGACTGAGAAATAGAACTCCCCTCTTCTTCGGAGTTGGTTTAGGAATAGGCTTAGGAGTTGGCTCAATTGTCTCAGGAATTGGCTCAGGAAGAGTCCAATTATTTTCATTAGTCAACATATTATTCAATAACGATTCAGCTTGGTAAATTGTTCTTTCCCTGAAAACACAACCAACACAACTATCCAAGTGGTCCTTGGAAGCATCAGTTAGTCCATTATAAAAAATATCAAGTATTTCATTTTTCTTCAGAGGATGATCGGGCAAAGCATTAAGTAATCGGAGAAGCCTCCCCAAGCTTGTGGGAGACTCTCTTCTTCAATTTGCACATAATTATATATTTCCCGCAAGGCAGCTTGTTTCTTATGAGCGGGGAAATATTTAGCAGAGAAGTAATAAATCATATCCTGGGGACTACGCACACAACCAGGATTGAGAGAATTAAACCAAGTTTTAGCATCACCCTTTAATGAGAACGGAAATATCTTAAGGATATAATAGTAGCAAGATTTCTCATCATTAGTGAACAGGGTGGCTATATCATTTAACTTTGTAAGATGTGCCACAACAGTTTCAGATTCATTGCCATAAAAAGGATCAGATTCAACTAAAGTAATTACCTCAGGATCAACAAAGAATTCATAATCCTTATCTGTAACAAAGATAGGTGAAGTAGCAAAAGCAGGGTCATATTTCATTCTAGCATTCAGAGATTGTTGCTTCCATTAGCTAATAACTTCTTAAGATCATATCTATCATTGCAAGCAAGAATAGCTTTAGCAGCTTCTTCATCCATAACATAACCCTCAGGAACAACAGACAATTCATACTTAGGGGGAGAACCTTCATCATCACTATCGTCAATAATTTCATCTTCAATAATTTCATTCTCTCTAACCCTAGCAAGTTGTTCATCAAGAAATTAACCTAATGGCAAAGTAGTATCAAGCATAGAAGTAGTTTCATCATAAGTATCATGCATAGCAGAAGTGGCATCATCAATAACATGCGACATATCAGAATTCATAGTAGTAGCAGGTTTAGGTGTCGCAAGCTTACTTAAAATAGAAGGAGAATCTAGTGCAGAGCTAGATGGCAGTTCCTTACCTCCCCTCGTAGTTGAGGGAAAATTCTTAGTTCTTTCGTCTTTCAAGTTCCTCATAGTGATCAGCAGATATAAATCCCAAGTGACTCAAAGAATAGAGCTATGCTCCTCGGCAATGGCGCCAGAAAATAGTCTTGATAACCCACAAGTATCGGGGATCACAACAGTTTTTGAGGGTAGAGTATTCAACCCAAATTTATTGATTTGACACAAGGGGAGCCAAAGAATATTCTCAAGTATTAGCAGTTGAGTTGTCAATTCAACCACACCTGGATAACTTAGTATCTGCAGCAAAGTATTTAGTAGCAAAGTAGTATGATAGTAATGGTAACAGTGGCAAAAGTAGCGATAGCAGTTTTGTAGTAATTGTAACAGTAGCAACGGAAAAGTAAATAAGCAAAGCACAATATGTGAAAAGCTCATAGGCATTGGATCAGTGATGGATAATTATGTCGGATGCTATTCCTCATGTAATAGTTATAACATAGGGTGACACAGAACTAGCTCCAGTTCATCAATGTAATGTAGGCATGTATTCCGAATATAGTCATACGTGCTTATAGAAAAGAACTTGCATGACATCTTTTGTCCTACCCACCCGTGGCAGCGGGGTCCTAATGGAAACTAAGGGATATTAAGGCCTCCTTTTAGTAGAGTACCGGACCAAAGCATTAGCACTTAGTGAATACATGAACTCCTCAAACTACGGTCATCACCGAGAAGTATCCCGATTATTGTCACTTCGGGGTTGTCGGATCATAACACATAATAGGTGACTATAGACTTGCAAGATAGGATCAAGAAATCACATATATTCATGAAAACATAATAGGTTCAGATCTAAAATCATGGCACTCAGGCCCTAGTGACAAGCATTAAGCATAGCAAAGTCATAGCAACATCAATCTCAGAACATAGTGGATACTAGGGATCAAACCCTAACAAAACTAACTTGATTACATGGTAAATCTCATCCAACCCATCACCGTCCAGCAAGCCTACGATGAAATTACTCACGCACGGCGATGAGCATCATGAAATTGGTGATGGAGGATGGTTGATGATGACGATGGTGACGAATCCCCCTCTCCGGAGCCCCGAACAGACTCCAGATCAGCCCTCCCGAGAGAGATTAGGGCTTGGCGGCGGCTCCGTATCGTAAAACGCGATGAAACTTTCTCTCCGATTTTTTCTCTGCGAAAGCAAATATATAGAGTTGGAGTTGAGGTCGGTGGACATCCAGGGGGCCCACGAGGCAGGGGGGCGCGCCCCCCACCCTCGTGGACAGGGTGTGGGCCCCTGGCCTTGATTCTTTCACCAGTATTTTTTATATTTTCCAAAAGTTATCTCCGTGGATTTTTAGGTCATTCCGAGAACTTTTGTTTTCTGCACAAAAATAACACTATGGCAGTTCTGCTGAAAACAGCGTCAGTCCGGGTTAGTTTCATTCAAATCATGCAAGTTAGAGTCCAAAACAAGGGCAAAAGTGTTTGGAAAAGTAGATACGTTGGAGATGTACCAGGTTGCACGTCCCCAATTATCTATTTGCGTGTGTGTTTCCGTGTACCATATCGTGCTATTGGCCTACTTGTTGCATTTGCAAATTTGTGAATCTTTTCCAACATTTTTGAAGCTCACTAACAATTGCATCAAATTTTGTGCCACCATCCTAACCGAGCTCCACCATAAGCTTTTACTTGTGTAGGTGTGAGAACCGACAAGAATTGGTACCAATTGTGTTATTTCCTTGTTACATATTTGAGTGATCATTGATCCATCTTCAACATCGGTCAAGGTACATTTGGTATAAGTTCTTCTCTTTCTCCCACTCACATATTTTCTTGGAATGATGGATAGGCCAAGTTCTTCTACCAACACACTCTTCATCGAGCAAGACGATGACATGTCATCCTATGTCACCAAGAGCCACCTCTTCGGTGCACAAAGAGTTTTGCATCAAGAACAACAAGCAATGAGCGACCGCGTCGACAATCTCGCCACCGACTTGCGACTCTCCGAGCAACGAACAAGATATTACTTCGACAACAAGCTCGACGCGCACAAACAAGAAAATGATGCAAGAATGGACGAGATTTGTGCCTTGTTGGTAACCGCTCTTCTACCACTCCGTCCTACTCAAGACGGAGCCGCTCGAGTTGACACTCCGACGACACCCTCTCCGGCTCAAGTACACGGACATCGGACACTCTATGTCGAGCCGTGTGCCAAGACCGTCAAGCTAACCACAATCCTCTTCACGTCAACCATCCACAAGAGCAATTCGACGAGCAAGCACATAGTCATCGACAAAACCAAGCTAACCTTGCACAAGCACAAGAAAGGCAATGTCAACGTCACCAAGTGGAAGAGTGAGCGCGACAACACCAAGGCAAACAAGGCGCCCATGATCAACGTCAAGAACAACAACTACGCGAAGCTCAAGCACTTAAGGCGCAACATGCCCTCCGAGAGTCAAGTCAAGCCGTAGCCACGCGCAACCGGCAAAATCGCGAGCACCAAGAAGCACTTCGTGAAGAAATTCAAGAGCGAAGCTACCAAGCAAGAGTGCATCGTCAAGTTCGACAAGCTCCTCCACAAGCTCGACAAGTTCCTCCACAACCTCGACAAGAACCTCAAGTTCACCAAGAGCTCGATGACTATGGAAATCCTCCACGACAAGAGCAATTTGAGGGAGACAATCCTCCGTGTCAAGGACGTCATCACCCTCGACCCCAGCACAATGAAGAGCAACGCTACGACAAGCTCAAGTTCACCATGCCCAAGTTCAACGGAAGCAATGATCCTGAAGAGTACCTTTCATGGGAATTGAAGGTCGACAAGATCTTTCGCTTGCACAACTATGAGGAAGAGAAGAAGATCGCTATGGCATCCCTTGAGTTCCAATACTATGTGCTCATATGATGGGAACAAGTCCTTGAACGCCGAGAAGCAAGAGGTGAACCACCAATCACCACATGGGATCAAATGTAGGATGTCATGCGAGCATGCTTTGTGCCAACATACTACAACCGCGACCTCTTCAAGAAACTCCAACTACTCAAGCAAGGAACCAAAAGCGTTGAAGAATACTACAAGGAAATGGAGATTGTCATGATAAGGGCCAATGTCACGAAAGATGATGAGCAAACTATGGCCCGTTTCTTGAATGGCCTCAATCATCCCATCAAGAAGATTGCCGACTTCCAACCCTACTCCAACCTCATTGAGCTCATGCATCAAGCTACCAAAGCGGAAAGTCAAGTGCAAGATGACTTCAAGTATGCCAAGTACTCTTCCAAGAGCTACGGCTTCTCCAACAACCAAGCTTCAACGACTCCAACACATTCTACCTCAACCAAGCCATCTACAAGCAATGGCGACAAGTCAAGTTACAAGAAAACTTCGACAACCTCAAGTCGTCCTCCTACTACAAGCAACTTCAAGCCGAGAGCTTCTTCATCTACTCCAACCGATGATACCGTCAAGACAAGTTCCATCAAGTGTTTCACATGTGGCGGTCGAGGCCACAAGTCCTTTGAGTGTACCAACAAGCGCACCATGATCCTCAACAACGACGGAACCTATGACTCCATGAGTGAAGAGGAAATGGAAGCCCTTGAGCAAGTGGACATGCACCGGCGCGTGAACGAAGATGAAGATGATCAAGTCTTTTGTGATGAGGATTCGAGCCCCGCTCTCATTGTCTCCAAGGTCTTGACTCTTCAACATCAACAAGATGAAGACCAAAGATGACATATCTTCCACACCAAGGCCGGCATCAATGGAAGGTCCGTGAAGGTCATCATCGATGGAGGGAGTTGCCATAACTTGGCAAGTGAAGAACTATGCTCCAAGCTCCAATTGGTAAAGATGACACACCCGCACCCCTACAAGTTCCAATGGGTAAGTGATCTGGCACTATTGATACGTCTCCAATGTATCTACTTTTCCAAACACTTTTGCCCTTGTTTTGGACTCTAACTTGCATGATTCGAATGAAACTAACCCGGACTGACGTTGTTTTCAGCAAAACTGCCATGATGTTGTTTTATGTGTAGAAAACAGAAGTTCTCGGAATGACCTAAAAATCCACGAAGGCACGTTTTGGAAAATATAAAAAATACTGGCGAAAGAATCAAGACCAGGGGGCCCACACCCTGTCCACGAGGGTGGGGGGGCGCCCCCTATCTCGTGGGCCCCCTGACGCTCCGCCGACCTCAATTCCAACACCATATATTCCGTTTCAGCGACAAAAAAATTGGAGAGAAAGTTTCATCGCGTTTTAAGCAACCTCCAAGCCCTAATCTCTCTTGGGAGGGCTGATCTGGAGTCTATTCGGGGCTCCGGAGAGGGGGATTCATCGCCATCGTCATCATCAACCATCCTCCATCACAAATTTCATGATGCTCACCATCGTGCGTGAGTAATTCCATCGTAGGCTTGCTGGGCGGTGATGGGTTGGATGAGATTTACCATGTAATCAAGTTAGTTTTGTTAGGGTTTGATCCCTAGTATCCACTATGTTCTGAGATTGATGTTGCTATGACTTTGCTATGCTTAATGCTTGTCACTAGGGCCCGAGTGCCATGATTTCAGATTTGAACCTGTTATGTTTTCATGAATATATGTGTGTTTTTGATCCTATCTTGCAAGTCTATAGTTACCTATTATGTGTTATGATCCGACAACCCCGAAGTGACAATAATCGGGATACTTCTCGGTGATGACCGTAGTTTGAGGAGTTCATGTATTCACTATGTGTTAATGCTTTGTTCCGGTTCTCTATTAAAAGGAGGCCTTAATATCCCTTAGTTTCCGCTAGGACCCCGCTGCCACGGGAGGGTAGGACAAAAGATGTCATGCAAGTTCTTTTCCATAAGCACGTATGACTATATACGGAATACATGCCTACATTACATTGATGAACTGGAGCTAGTTCTGTGTCACCCTATGTTATAGCTATTACATGAGGAATCGCATCCGACATAATTATCCATCACTGATCCAATGCCTACGAGCTTTTCACATCTTGTGCTTCGCTTATTTACTTTTCCGTTTCTACTATTACAATCACTACAAAACCCAAAAATATTACTTTTGACACTGTTACCTTTATTATCATATTACTTTGCTACTAAATACTTTGCTGCAGATACTAAGTTATCCAAGTGTGGTTGAATTGACAACTCAACTGCTAATACTCAAGAATATTCTTTGGCTCCCCTTGTGTCGAATCAATAAATTTGGGTTGAATACTTTACCCTCGAAAGCTGTTGCGATCCCCTACACTTGTGGGTTATCAAGAATAATTTCTGGCGCCGTTGCCGGGGAGAATAGCTCTATTCTCTGAGTCACTTGGGATTTATATATTTTGATCACTATGAAGAACTTGAAAGACGACCAAACTACTATTTTGCCCTCAACTACGAGGGGAGGTAAGGAACTGCCATCTAGCTCTGCACTAGATTCTCCTTCTGTTATTAGTAAGCTTGCGACACCTAAACCCGCTTATGCTATGAATTTTGATATGTCGCATGTTATTGATGATGCCACTTCTGCTATGCATGATACTTATGATGAAACTACTTCTGTGCGTGATACCACTTTGCCATTAGGTCAATTTCTTGATGAACAACTTGCTAGGGCTAAAGAGAATGAAATTATTGAAGATGCTATTATTGATGATAGTGATGATGAAAGTTCTCCCCCTGATTATGAATTACTTGTTGTTCCTGAGGGTTATGTTACGGAACAGTAAGCTGCTAGAGCTATCTTTGCTTGTAAAGATAGATATGATCTTAAAAATTTATTAGCTAAATGGAAGCAGCAATCTCTTAATGCTAGAATGAAACCTGACCCTGCTTTTGCTACTTCACCTATCTATGTTAATGATAAGGATTATGAATTCTCTGTTGATCCTGAGATTATTACTTTAGTTGAATCTGATCCTTTTTATGGCCTTGAATCTGAAACTGTTGTGGCACATCTTACCAAGTTAAATGATATAGCCACCTTGTTTACTAATGATCAGAAGTCTCGCTATTATTATATCCTTAAGATATTTCCGTTCTCATTAAAGGGTGATGCTAAGACTTGGTTTAATTCTCTTGCTCCTGGTTGTGTGTGTAGTCCCGAGTATATGATTTATTACTTCTCTGCTAAATATTTCCCTGCTCATAAGAAACAAGCTGCCTTGCGGGAAATATATAATTTTGTGCAAATCAAATAAGAGAGTCTCCCACAAGCTTGGTGGAGTCTTCTCCGATTACTTAATGATTTGCCTGATCATCCTCTTAAGAAAAATGAAATACTTGATATCTTTTATAATGGACTAACCGATGCTTCCAAGGACTACTTGGATAGTTGTGCTGGTTGTGTTTTTAGGGAAAGAACAGTCGACGAAGTTGAATTACTATTGAATAATATGTTGACTAATGAAAATAATAGCACTCTTCCCGAGCCAATTCCTGAGGCAATTCCTGAACCAATTGAGCCAACTCCTGAGCCTATTCCTAAACCCACTCCAAAGAAGAGAGGTGTTTTATTTCTCAGTCCTGAAGATATGCGAGTGGCAAAGAAATCAATGAAAGAAAAAGGTATAAAAGCTGAAGATGTTAAGAATTTACCACCTATTGAAGAAATACATGGTCTTAATATACCACCTGTCGAAGAACCACGTTGTCTTGATAACCTGAGACAGGTAGTAAAGGTAAATTCTCTCTATAGATATGATAAAGTTGAAATTCCCTCTACTAAATTTCATAGCCCATGCTTAGATGAATTCGATGACTTTATGGCTAGACAAGAAAGTTCTAATGCTTATGTTGGTAGAGAATTAAAGAATAATGCTTTCGAGATAGGACGCTTGAGTGCTTATATGGCTAGAGTTAAAGGTGAACTTAAACTCGTTAGCAAATATGCTTCTATGGTTGCTACTCAAGCTGAGCAAGTACTTAAAGCTCAAAATGATTTGCTTGATGAATTTAATAATAAACCTGACTTTGCTATTAGAGTGGCTACTAGAACTGGTAGAATGACTCAGGAACCTTTGTATCCTGAAGGCCACCCTAAGAGAATCGAGCAAGATTCTCAGAGAAATAATTTGGAGGCACCTAGTTCTTCTAAAAAGAAGAAAAAGAAAAATGATAGGACTTTGCATGCTTCTAGTGAACCTACTGTAGAAAAACCTGAGAATCCCAATGATATTTTTATCTCTGATGCTAAAACACAATCAGGTGATGAACATGAACCTAGTGATAATGTTAATGTTGATGCTCAACCTAGCAAAAATAATGATGTAGAGATTGAACTACTGTTGATCTTGATAACCCACAATCAAAGAATCAACATTATGATAAGAGAGATTTTGTTGCTAGGAAGCACAGTAGAGAAAGAGAACCATGGGTTCAGAAACCCATGCCCTTTCCTCCTAAACCATCCAAGACAAAGGATGATGAGGATTTTGAGCGCTTTGCTGAAATGATTAGACCTATCTTCTTACGTATGCGCTTAACTGATATGCTTAAAGTAAATCCATATGCTAAATATATGAAGGATATCATTACAAATAAAAGAAAGATACCGAAAGCTGAAATTTCCACCATCCTTGCTAATTACACTTTTAAAGGTGGAATACCAAAGAAACTTGGAGACCCCGTGGTACCAACCATACCATGCTCCATTAAAACAAATTATGTTAGAACTGCTTTATGTGATCTTGGAGCCGGTGTTACTGTTATGCCTCTCTCTTTATATCATAGACTTGAATTGAATAAGTTGACACCTACTGAAATATCTTTGCAAATGGCTGATAAATCAACTGCTATACCTATCGGTATTTGTGAGGATGTGCCTGTTGTGGTTGCAAATGTCACTATCTTAACGGACTTTGTTATTCTTGATATTCCCAAGGACGATAGTATGTGGATTATCCTTGGTAGACCCTTTTTGAATACTGCAGGGGCTGTTATTGATTGCAACAAAGGCAATGTCACTTTTCATGTTAATGGTAATGAGCATACGGTACACTTTCCAAGGAAACAATCTCAAGTTCATAGCATCAATTCTATTGGAAAAGTTGCAACTATCATTATTGGAGGTTTTGAATTTCCTCTCCCTACTGTCAAGAAAAAGTTTGATATTCTTATTATTGGGGATGTTCATATCCCCGTTGAGGTAACTTAGTGTTATTCAAAATTTCTCCGGTTCCGTGTTATTCGGAATGAGTTTGTTAACAAGACTTGATCAACCTTGTTAGTGGATTCATTTTGATGATCATGATATGGATGAAACTAGAAGGCACAACCTTCTGTACCCTCTTTTTACTTTCTGTTATTTAGAATAAATAAAGCAAAAATAGTATTATCCGTCTGTTTTCTGAATTATCCGTGCAATAAAAAATATCCCAAAAATAAAAGTGCTCCAAATGCCCTGCAAATTTAGTATGATTTTTTATGGAATATTTGAGGATTTTAGGCACTGAAATCACTGCAGGAGGGGCAAGCACCAGGCCACGAGAGTGGAAGGCGCGCCCACCCCCCTGGGCGCGCCCCCTGTCTCGTGGACCCCTGGTGGCCCCCTCCACTTATGCCAGCACCCACACACTCCATCTTCTTCCCAAAAAAATCCCCATCTAGCTCAAGCACGAGTTCTAGCCAATTTTGTTGTGATTTTCGATCTCCTTGCTCAAAGCTCCATTCTCAGAACTGCTTTGGGAGATTGTTGCTTGGTATGTGACTCCTCCATTGGTCCAATTAGTTTTTGTTCTAGTGCTTTATTCATTGCAAATTTTTGTTGCATAGGTGACCATGTTCTTGAGCTTGCATGTTAAATTTATGAGGTCCCAAGTAATTCTAATGCATGATGCAGGCTCTAGGCACTTGTAGGAGTAGTTGCTACCAATCTTGTTTAGTTTTATTCACTTTTATTTTGAAGTTACTAAAATTTCAGAAATTTTCAGAAAATGTTAAGGAGATTTTTGAGGGGCTCTTCTAGCCAAGGCTCCCACGAAAAACAAGCTAAAGAGAAGGAAAAGGCCAAGTATAATCTTCCTCGCATAGCGGAAGTACGACCATGTGAATGGCCATGCTATAATTTCTTGAAAGAAGCTGGAATTCATGAAGATTTTTATTCCTTGATCGAGAATGCAGGCCTCACCGATTTCCTCCTCGACCGGATCGATCAGTATCTCTTACTCACCAATACTTTCGTGCAAAACTTTTATTATTATCCTAAGAAGTCACCGCCTTCAGTATCATTTCATTTATATGATGAATTCAGGGAAATGTCTTTACTTAATTTTTGCGCGGTATGTAGGATACCCTTTGAGGGAAAATTAGAGGAACCACATCGTAGAGATGTGGATGGCTTTGTCAACACTATCACTGTAGGGGATCCAAAGAAGGGTTCTGATGCGAGAATCTCTAGCATACACTTTCTTGTTTTACACTACTTTGCCATATTTGCTAGTAGATGCTTGATTGGTTGTGGAAATAGTGGAAACTTCAATGTTCCTGATATTATTATTCTTCACCATGCCTTGTTTGGAGATAATAGTTTTAGTATGGGTGCCGTCATTGCTAAACAGCTAAGCCTGAATCATACAAAAGGCCCCATCTTTGGAGGTATCTATGCTGCACATCTTGCTAGACATTTTGAGATACCTATTAGGCACCATGAGAAAGAGGAGACAAAATTGCCTCCGTACATTTTAGATTACAAGAGCATGGTAGCACATGAGTTCATTGTTGACAACAAAGATAAGATGCTCTTGTATAACCTGAGATTTAATAAGAAACACAATGAGACTATTATTTTGCCTGCGCCTCTGTTGTTTGATTTGATTGCAGATAATTTTCTTGTCACGCCAGAAGCAGTGTACGCTCATCGAGGCCAAGCATCCACTCCAGAACCTGAGCCTGAGCCGGAACCTGCACTAGACCCTTATCGTGCATCATCCTACCAGTGGAACCCGGATATGGCCAGCTAGTGGTATCCTGATTACACCTCTCAGTACACCGGGGAGAGTAGCAGCGGTCCTTGGCACTAGACCAACTTAGGCCAAAAGCCTAAGCTTGGGGGAGTACGTATTTCTCACCGACTGTACATTCATGTTCACACACTATTCTAGTCGTCGGTGCTCATACTCCTTCATTGTATTATCCATGCTAGTTTAATTTTCTTTTTCTAGCTTTCTTCTTGTGTGTTTCATAAACCTTAAGAAAAACCAAAAAAAAATAGTTAGTTTAATTTCCATGCTTGTAGTAGAAATTAAAATGAAAACCCAAAAAGATTTCTTGTTCTTCTTTTACTTGTTGGGAGCTTTCCCGTGTAAATAGTTTTATTTTCTTTCCTTTTTTTGGGGGGGGGGGGTCAACAGTAGAAGACCATATTGAAAATGTTTAGTGGCTCTCATATGCATGATTGTTTATTTGACTTAAAGCCCATATTACTTGTCTTCTCTCTTGAGTTGAATGCTTGCAGATTCCAGCTTAGTCCAATGCACATGCACTATTATTATTATACACATCATTCGGTTGTGCAAGTGAAAGGCAATAATGACGATATATGATGGACTGATTGAGATGAGAGAAGCTGGTATGAACTCGACCTCTCTTGTTTTTGTAGATATGATGAGTTCATTATTCCTGATTCAGCTTATTATGAAGTAAACATATTTGCAATGACATTTAGAGATTATAGTTGCTTGTGCCATGCTTGATTAGCTATGAGTTATAATGGTTTACCTTGCGTGCCAACATGCTATTAGAATGATTATGATGTGGTATGATGGGATGGTGTCCTCCTTTGAATAAATTGAGTGACTCGACTTGGCACATGTTCACGCATGTAGTTGAAACAAATCAACATAGCCTTAACGATATTTATGTTCATGGTAGATTATATCCTACTCATGCTTGTACTCGGTATGAATTAATTTTAATGCATGTTTATGACTGTTGTCGCTCTCTCAGTTGGTCGCTTCCCAGTCTTTTGCTAGCCTTCACCTCTACTAAGTGGGAATACTGCTTGTGCATCCAAACTCCTTAAACCCCAAAGTTATTCCAATGAGTCCACCATACCTTCCTATTGTCAGGACCGGTTTTCTGGGTATTAAATTCCAGAAAGTGGCCCTTGTGCTCACTAGCCCCAGGATTACTGTTAGCTGATGAGACACCAACTTGATACAGAAATTCCAAGCAAAATACAAAATATGTAGTACAAGACCATTCTGGCCTATGAGTACAACAAGTGGTTTCTAGTGGTTGATGGCGGAAGCGGTCTGTGGATCATTGGTGTCTATGGGACTCCATTTCCCAACTGGAACAGCTGACCAGGTTAACTCCTATCTTCGCGAGGCTGCTATCACCGTTGCTTAGGTTCCGGGGCTTTCATCGCAACGCTCCTCTCCATGCGAGAAATCTGGCCAAGACAATATCCAGGGACAAGCCAGTGAGTACTTTGAATGTACTCGCAAACATTATGAACACGGGTATAATATAACAAACGATAATCATGCTCTGAATATTATCCTATGATCATAACGGCAGTCATAAAATAAAATCCATGATGCATGCAAGTAGGTTATTTATATACAACATGAATATGCAATAATGGAGTAGAAATAACATGCACCAATCGGGTGTCTGAAGCGACGCCTCGAAAGGATCATGATATGAAGCATGCCTCAGTCGGGCATCTGAGCGACACCACATAAAGGGCTTGTAAAGTAAATAACAAGCATGCCACAGTCGGGCGTCTGAGCGACACCACATAAAGGGCTTATAAAGTAAATAACAACAAGCATGCCACAGTTGGGCGTCTCAGCGACACCACATAAAGGGCTATAAGGTAAATAAATAACAAGCATGCCACAGTCGGGCGTCTGTGCGACACCACATACAGGGATTATAAGAAAATAATCACAATGAATATCCAGGAGGTAGAACCGTTCCAGGGATACTCAATACTTCAAATAATATAAATGGGTTAGTCCATAATAATAATAATAATAATAATAATCATAAGTCACACGTCATGATTCCAAGTTCTGGTTTAGTAGTTCTCCTCTGAAGACCGACACTTGACCCGACCTAGACTGTAGTCCTTAACCATGGACATGACTATTTGAATAGATATTAACTCTGCAGAGGATGTACTCTTTACCCACGAGGAACGGATTCCTTTAGTCCATCGGGACTAATTCCGTCTACGGTCTTTTAATTGAAAACACACCTGACTTGCACACACCAGCTTAACTTACCGGTGTCTGGAATCACCCACGACACCTATGAAGTAAAACTCTAAGTGGGGAGGCTACAACCTCGCGTGGCATGGGATCAAATTTATGACGCGCGCTCTAAGGGGTGCCCCCTCTCGGTCCCTACCGGAAACACCCATGCCCCCAGACCAGGTGGCCTGCCTACCGGCTGCAGTCGGTATCTTCCACCGTGGCCTCTCTGTATGGTGTGTGCCAAGAAAGGGGTTGACAACTTACTGAACCGCACCCTACCTGCGGCAGGGCAAGTGGTAGTACGAAACAAGTATGGGGGTTACTGGAACAAGACTCGATCTATGATCAACTCAGGAGGTTTATAATTTCCCTGCATGATATGTGTAACAAAAATATATCAACCAACAGAATCACCACTCATTATACCCTACTATGCCATACCGGACATAACCGTCCCGACGGAGACCGGCGACAAGCTCACGCCTACCCAAGGCAGAGGCTTTCCGGGATTCTTTTCCGGCATGCATGCAAGGCACATGAGAATGATTACCATCACAAGTAGATTCATTTCCAACAGCAAGGAAATCAATAATATGCAATTCAAGCAAATGATCGTGTCACCACATAAAATAACGAGTTCTCCGTATTAGGGAGGTGTTATAATCATGTCAACCAACACACAAAAATATTATGCCAGGGTTCAGAATGCTTGCCTTCAAGTTGTGTAGAGGCAGGGTGCATCCTAAAACTTTTGAAAGTTTTCTTCTTCTCCAAAAATCCTATTTTGAAAATATTCAAATAATACATGCTTCAAAGATAGTACAAAGAAATTTTCTAAAAAAATTTCAAATAACTCTTAAAATAAACTAGACTAAATTTGAGAGAGGTAGGAAAAAGAATCTACTCATTTGGAGTTTTATTTAAAAAGATATAGCCAGTCAAAGTTTAGTCCAATTTCTGGTTTTTTTAAATAAAATAGAAAAAGAAAAACACTTTGGATAAATACACGTTGAAGACGTACTCTAGGAATACGCCTTCACTTATCCAGCGTGGACCGGCACTGGGTCACTGACGGTGGGCCCGCCTGGCCCACTGGTCAGGTTTGACCAGTCGCCCGCGTCTTCTCCCTCCTCTGCCCGAGCGGGGCGGGGCTCTGGCGACCATCGCCGTCGAACGGCGGCTCCCCATGGGGATCCAAGGGCAAGGTCAGATCCGCAAGATCAGGACGGTCCTCCCGGTAGTCGAATTGCCGGCGGGGACGGAGTGAGTCGCCGGCGGCGAGCTTCGCGGCGGCCGGTGGCTTCGGGAGTTTTGGGGGTTTGGACTACGGTGGCTTTCGATCGCGCTTGAGGTGATGGGCGGCTCCGCAAGGGTGAGAGGAGAAGGTTGGTGGCACTGGTTGGACTGGAGGGGCTCGGCTCGCAACAAAACGGACTGGGACATGGTGGCGGCCGAACCGGCCGGAGTCGGGGAAGACGGCTTCCCCCCGACGATTGCCAACTGTGGGGGTGCCATGAGAGTGGCCTGAGGCTGCCTGAGTCGCCGGACGAGCCCGGGGGCCTCCTTTTATAGCGCAACGAGGTCGGTTTGCGGCGGCCGAGGATAAGATCGTCGGCGACCGCCATTCTGTGCTGCAGGGCGACGTGGCGGCGACGTGAGCTAGAGGACGACTTGCGGATAAGCTCATGTTGTTCCTGAGGGCAGCTGGCGCGTTGGGGTGGCTCGGGCGGTGCCGACACAGCCGGGGCCTGCATGCAGCCGTCAGCTAGCTGCCACGGCCGACCTGACGGTGGCGCTGTGGGGTGCCAGGGGTGGTCGGGGTGGCTTTGTAGTGCAGAAGGAGACGTGGCGTGCTGGCTGCGGTTGGCCAAGTGCCAGAATGGGTTCGGGGCGAGACGCGGCGGCTCGGTGCACGCGCGTGCAAAACGTGCAAAACACGCGCTCTGGGCGTGCCCAGAGCATGCCCACCAGGTGCTCGGCGAAATGCCAGTGCATGCTACAGGGCTTGGGTGAGGCTGGCACTTAGCAGACCTAGGTTAGGATCGTCTAGGTGCTTAGTGGACATGCTAGATTGTCCAAAGGTGCAAGGTCTCAGTGCAAAACAAAAATCATGTCAAAACTGATCATGCCCATAAGGTGTTTGTCATAATGTCAGGGACACCTAGGCATTTCTTGGAGTGGCCAGAGTCTCCAGATTGGGGTCTCTTTGGAAGGTAAAGAGGGTGGTAAAGTCATTTGGGTAAAAGAAGAAACTTGCTAGTGCAAGTTTTGCAAAACTTCAGTTTTGGACAGAAAGAAAAGGGCATGATATCATGTACCAAAAATGCTCCAATGAGTCCAATCTCTTGGACTTAAGGGTTTTGTAGGAAGAACTACAAGTAGGTAAAATAACCATGGGTAGAAGAGCAAGTAAAAATATGGTTGCAGTACAAATTCTCAAGTTGGACCAGAATGAAGATGAGGTTGATTCACTCAAAATTTTCAAAGAACATCAATAGGTTTTTGCACAAAGATGAATAACATGCTCCTATTGACCTCCCCTAATTTTGGTAGAAGATTTAAAGAAATATTTAAATAGGTTTTAGTGTAAAATTGCCCACTGGACCAGATTTGAAAACTTGGTGTGAAACCCAAAATATCCAATGAATGAAATATATTTTTGCATAAAAGTGATTTAGAAACATCACATGACATCTCCAAATTTTGGTGGGGGTTTTAAATAAATTTATCAAATGGTTGTAGTGCAAATGGGACCTTAAAACTCATGGAAAACTATTTTAGAGAAATAAAGCTCAGGGAAAAATAATTATGCAAATAATCCTACTGATAAAAGAATTGTTTTATTTGAGAGGGAAAATAAGTCCAACAATGATTGAAAAGTTTTCACTTTGGGTAAAAACTCCATAATAATAAAGAAAAGAGTGGTTCTGAAATCAGAAGGAAATCCAGAAAAATAAAAAAAATTAGTTTCCTGGCAAAATTTTAATTTAAAAACAAGGTTAAAATTTTGGGGTGTCACACCTATATGCGGTATTTACATGTCCTTCCAAGTAAGTTTGTATGTGCCAAACTCCAAACCTTCAATTGAAATTATGTTTTGTATGCTCGAGCAACTCATGTTTCAACTAGGGCTGCCTATATCTTCCATGCTAGGTGGGTTATTCTCAAGAGGAGTGGACTCCGCTCCTCATTCACGAGAAAGGGCCGGTAACCGGGATGCCCAGTCCCATGATCCAAAAAGATCAAAGCAAATCAAAATAATTAAACAAAACTCCCCCAGGGTTGTTGTTAGTTGGAGGCACTCGTTGTTTCGAGCAAGCCATGGATTGATGCTTGTTGGTGGTGGGGGAGTATAAACTTTTACCATTATGTTTGGTAACTGCCTATAATGCATGTAGTATGGAAGATATCGCCATCTCATAGTTAAAGTATGCCGCTCAAAATGTTATTCAATCTCTATTTTAAAATCGACCTCTGGCACTGAGGGAGTCCTGGACTAGGGGGTGTCCGGATAGCGAACTATCATCATCGGCCGGACTCCAAGACTATGAAGATACAAGATTGAAGACTTCGTCCCGTGTCTGGATGGGACTTTCCTTGGCGTGGAAGGCAAGCTTGGCGATACGGATATGTAGATCTCCTACCATAGTAACCGACTCTGTGTAACCCTAGCCCTCTCCGGTGTCTATATAAACCGGAGGGTTTTAGTCCGTAGGACACAACAACCATAACAACAATCATACCATAGGCTAGCTTCTAGGGTTTAGCCTCCTTGATCTCATGGTAGACCCACTCTTGTACTACCCATATCATCAATATCAATCAAGCAGGAGTAGGGTTTTACCTCCATCGAGAGGGCCCGAACCTGGGTAAAAACATCGTGTCCCCTGTCTCCTGTTACCATCCGCCTAGACGCACAGTTCGGGACCCCCTACCCGAGATCCGCCGGTTTTGACACCGACATTGGTGCTGTCAGTGAGAGTTCCTCTGTGTCGTCCCCAATAGGTTCGATGGCTCCTTCGATCATCAACAATGACGCAGTCTAGGGTGAGACTTTTCTCCCCGGACAGATCTTCGTATTCGGCGGCTTTGCATTGCGGGCCAATTCGCTTGGCCATCTGGAGCATATCGAAAGCTACGCCCCTGGCCGTCAGGTCAGATTTGGAAGTCTAAACTTCACGGCTGACATCCGCGGAGACTTGATCTTCGATGGATTCGAGTCACAGCCAAGCGCGCCGCACTGTCACGACGGGCACGATTTAGCTCTGCTGCCGGACAGTGTCCTGGAGGCCGCACATGAGTCCGCCCCGATCCCTAATTCGGAGCCGACTGCGCAGATCGAGGATGGGTGGCTAGACACCGCCTCGGGGGCTGCAACCTCTACGGTGATGGAGCCGAATACTGACCTTGTCCCTTGTGAAGCTCGTGACTCCGAGGTGCCGGACTCCTCGCCGGACTCCGAACCTCCCACGCCCCCTCCAATCGAATCCGATTGGGCGCCAATCATGGAGTTCACCGCCGCGGACATCTTTCAACACTCGCCTTTTGGAGACATCCTGAATTCGCTGAAATATCTCTCGTTATCAGGAGAGCCTTGGCCGGACTACGGTCGGGATGGTTGGGATGCGGACGACGAAGAAATTCAAACCCCACCCACCACCCACTTTGTAGCCACTGTTGATGATCTCACCGACATGCTAGACTACGACTCCGAAGACATTGACGGTATGGACGACGATGCCGGAGACGATCAAGAACCAGCGCCTACTGGGCACTGGAAAGCCACCTCAACTCACGATGTATATATGGTGGATACACCTAAAGGAAGCGATAACGAGGAACAACGGGATGTGGCGAAGGATAATTCCCCCAAAAAACAAGCAAAACGATGACGCAAGCGCCGCCCGAAGTCCCGCCTCGATAACAACAACACCCATACTGACCCAGCCGTAGAGCAGGGCGAACCTGTGGACGACGAACACGCCACCAAGCAACCATCCGAACAGGATGAATTGGACGAGCAACCCATCCCCGGCGAAAACAACAGTCCAGACGATCTCACGCCGGACACATCACCGGAGCATAAGAACCTTCACAAAAGGCTCGTCGCCACTGCAAGAAGTTTGAAGAAGCAGAAGCGGAAGCTCAAAACAGCGGAAGACATACTCAGAATGAGATGGAGCAAAGTACTCAAGACCGCAGATAAATACGGTGATGGTCACCAAGCAAAGAGCTACCCAAAGCGCAAGCTGTTACCCGAATTTGATGAGGAGGCCATAGAGCCTCCACAGTCAAAAAAAATGCCGCCTGGCCGGATGGACGACCAGATGACAGGCTAAGAGTGGCAAGCGGCGCCGCACACAAGCCGGCACACGATCCACGTAAGGATCCTCGCAAAAAGGACGACCCGGTCAGGTCCATCTATGGGCCAAAAAAGAAGGCTCCAGGAAGCAACACAACACGTCGAGTGTTCGAAGACAACGGCACACCCAAATACAGGGGTGCCGCACACCCAAATACCTACACCTCAAGCTCAAAGGGCCAGCTCGGCATTGGCTCAAAAGCCTCCCAGAAAATACTATTGGAAGTTGGGAAGAGCTTGAGGATGCGTTTCAAGCAAATTTTCAGGGGACTTATGTCCGCCCTCCGGACGCAGACGATTTAAGTCATATAACTCAACAGCCCGGAGAGACAGCACGCAAATTCTGGAACGGGTTCCTCACCAAAAAGAACCAAATAGTCGACTGTCCGGACGCTGAAGCCTTAGCAGCCTTCAAACATAACGTCCGAGACGAATGGCTCACCAGACACCTCAGCCAGGAAAAACCAAGAACAATGGCCGCACTAACAAGCCTAATGACCCGCTTTTGCACGGGGGAAGATAGCTGGCTGGCAAGATGCAGCACCAGCGACCCGAGTACATCCGAGGTCAGAGATGGAAATGGCAAATCACGACACAGAAAAGATCAGCGCCGGAATAAAGAAAATGGCCCAAATAGCATGGCGGTAAACGCCGGGTTCAAAAGCTCTCGGCCGAACAACAAAACACTGCCTCTTAAGGACAACAGTGACGAGCTATCCAACCTAAACAAAATTTTGGATAGGATATGTCAAATCCATAGTACCCCCGGGAAGCCTGCAAACCATACCCACCGAGATTGTTGGGTCTTCAAACAGTCCGGCCGACTTAACGCCGAACACAAGGGGCTCGACGCACCAAGCGAAGACGACGAACCCCACAAGCAGAGCGCCGGAAAACAAAATACTTTCCCACAACAAGTCAAAACAGTGAACTCACTTCATGTGATAACACGGAACAATAGTGCGGCACCTGCTAAAGAACGCGTCGCACGGTCCACCCCAGCAGAATCCCGAGATTGGATGTCAAAACCAATTACCTTCGACCATCTGGACTACTCTAGAAGTATTCGAAACGCAGGATGGACTGCCTTGATATTGGATCCTATAATCAACAGACTACAATTTACACAAGTCCTAATGGACGGCGGTAGTGATATAAACCTGCTATACCAGGACACCATCCGCAGAATGGGGATAGACCCTACCAAAATTCGCCATAGCGGCACTTCCTTCAAGGGAGTGACGCCAGGCCTTTATGCCAACTGTACAGGCTCTGTACTACTAGAGGTTGTGTTCGGATCATCTGATAACTTCCGTCGCGAAAAGCTAATCTTCCATATCGCCCCATTTAAAAGTAGCCATCAAGCACTACTGGGACGCGAAGCTTTCGCCCGCTTTAACGCAATACCGCATTACGCGTCTCTTACACTTAAAATGCCTGGTCCACGCGGCATAATCTCATTAAAGGGTAACTTTGAGTGTTCCTCGGCCACGGAAAACGTGAGACTGCTTTGACAGCCACACAATAACCCGGCCTTGCTGATCGAAGCCCCTAAAAACAGGTCATTTAGACCTCGGACACGGTTAGGCGAGTCCGGCATAAATAAACAAGGGGCTTCCTAGCCGCATACCTCTTCACAAGGGGCTGCACGCATGAACAATGAGAGCCAATAAAGCTCAACTCTATCTTCCGAATCACACTCTGTTTTAATACATTTTTTGCACGATACTCTTTCAAAACTAAGTTCTTCTCTTTTACAGATGAACCACGTGCTACACCCGTCCAGGATACAGCACAACAGAGACATAGGCGCAGACGTGCAGCAGGGACCCGTCATAAGGATTCTTTTTAGATTAAGACCCTGCGTAAACCTTTTTTACTGTCTCTTGTTGATACACATCCCCCGGTTTTTCTACCATAACCAAGGAGGAAGCTGGCGTTTTGGCATCGGCCGCGTCAGAAGTTCTCGCCCGTACCTGGACACTAGGGGCTTAGGGCATTGTTCTGCCCGCTATCATCAAGTCCGAATAACTCAGGGAGTGTTCGGCGTCTCGAGTTAGGCCTTATATGCATCAGCTCCGAATCATGTCTTTGGTCAAATGTTGGGTTTGCACGGCTCCTGTGTTTTGCTGCCTTACGTTCCGTATCATCGGCTAACGCGGCACTAGGAGAACTACTGCGATTGTGCCCTGGTTCGGCCGGGCGAGCACCTCAGTAGAGAAAGCCGAAAACTGACTGTCATGATATAGCGAGAGACTGGTCAACCACTCGATCGACTTCCGAAATGTTTAGAATTCCTTAGCTTTGACGAAGGACCGCTTCCCGGTCAGGCACACACGCGCCCCGAATTCGGAGAGCGCGGTGCCCCTAGGGGCTATATCGTAGCCCCGCCTTCGAACTCCGATGGCTAAGTGAAAGTGATAGAGCATTATAGTCCGGTTGCCTAGTTTGCTACGCTACCACCTCCTTCACAGAACCAAGACGTTGGATTAAGTGTGAAAATGCGCTCCTTTGCAAACACCCCCGCACTATGTGCGTGGGGGCTGAAGCCGAAGACTGCCATCTTTCAGGTTATATACACATATACATTAACATCCACACAGGAGAAGTTTCAATACTTGAACGCACAAGTATAAAAAGCCCTTATATTATAAATACGGTTTTACAAATCATACATGTCATTTGAACATAACGTTTTTCTAGCACTGCGACTCTATTAGACGAGCGCCCTGCAGGACTTCCTCAAAATAGTGCTCGGCGGGCAATCGGCTTCTGTCCGAACCCCGGGATGCAACATCGGTGGCATCCATCTCCGCCCAGTATGTTTTGACACGGGCGAGAGCCATCCATGCACCCTCTATGCATGCCGACTGCTTCATCGCCTTGATATGTGGCACTGCCCCAAGGAATTGCTGCAATAAGCCAAAATAACTCTTCGGCTTGGGCCTTTCCGGCCACAGATGAGCCACCACATCCGTCATGGCTAATCCGGACAATCTATTCAGCTCAGCCCATTCAGCCAACCGGTCGGTCAGCGAAAGTGGACGCTCCGGACTATGGAATTGAGACCAAAAAAGCGCTTCCATTTCATGATCCTTTTGGCTTCGGAGGTGCACGACTGCATCCGCCGCACTCGCCGCCAAATCTAGATAAGGATCCTCCACACCCTACAGCTGGCCCAACTGAGCATACTTCTGATCCGTGAACTTCCTGTGCAGCAGAAAGGGCTTTCCAGCCGCAATGTCCCCGGCCTGACGCAGCTCCTCCTTTATAGCCCTCATTGCAGAACGGGCATCCTTGGCTTTGGCGGTGGCCTTCTTCAGGTCCTCTTGCTCCGCTTGGCGTTCTCTTTCAAGAACCTCATAGCGGTCGGTAACATCTTTTAGCTTCACGGCCACTCCGGCCATCTCCTCCCTGCTTCGGCAGTGAGCAGCCTTTTCGGCTTTTAGATCTTCGGCTGCCTTCGAGGCAGCCGCATCACTCCTTCTGGCCTGCTCCTTGGCTCGAGCAAGCTCTGCACGAAGGCCCTCCATAGCAGCAGCGCCATCTGCACCAAGCATACATGTTGTAAGGCGTGGGCATAAGCTCCCTTACCAGGTGACCGCGGAGAAACCACCCACCTTGTGACTCGTCAAGTCGCTTATTGACCAGCGCGATGTCCGCATCCGCAACGTCCAGTTGCCGCTTCAGTTCGGCAACTCTATCAGTCCGGCTAGCCACCGAACGCTCCGCCCCCTGAATAGGAATGGCGACATCTTAACACTGAGATTATGATCCTCGGCACGCTGTCACTTCTGACAACGCACCGAGTCTCAGGGGCTACTATCTATACAGGGCACACTCTATGTGCAAAACTGTCAAAAGGAATGTCATTTTTACATACCTCAAACCCCGCCAGTAAACTTCTGACGGCATCATGCATCCCGCTCTCAGTGGATGAAATTCTTTCAATCACCGTACTCATTAATGTACGGTGATCTTCTGAGATAGATGCCCTCTCGAGCAGATCCTTCAGCTCCCCCGGCCATACACCAGTTGGTGCCGAACTCTTCGGCCCTGCCGGACTCGGGGAGACCCTCCGTGACGACAGCTCAGGGTCGTCCGCCCCGCCTGACGGTGCGGCAGATGGAGGCGTCTTGCTCTCCATCATCTCCGGACGAAGGTCCCCCGAATATGAGCTCAGCTGAGAGGGGCGGAGATCCGAACTACAAGGTAAAAACTTCAGTTATCCTCAGAAGCAAAAATAGGGATGTCCCTTATTACAAAACTCCCCTTTTTCTACTTACGGCTCGCTGGAGGGCTGATTCCTTTGGGGAGATAGTGCGGCCGGGGCCTCTCCTGGCGTAGGACTCTCTGGTGAAGAGTTCTTCCCCCGCTTTGAGGCCTTAGCCTCCGGATCTTCGGAAGCGGTCCTCTTCTCCCCCTGGAAGGAGGGATTTTCGATCCCCCCTTTCTTGAAAGCCTCCTTAGTGGAGGCGGTAGTTTCTCTGTTTTCCCCTTCGCCCTCTTCTGAAGGCGCAACCTCCAGCATCTTGACCAACACGGGAACCCGCGTGGTCTCAGGGAGGGGGCCCGCATATCCACTCCTGTTCAAGGGATAGCTAGTTAAAAGGCAAATCCATAATAAATAAATGGACGATATGTCCGGACACAGGGCTACTTACTTGAGTATCCGGGCGATTGCAGCTTAGGCCGGCGTCCTCGGTCAAGTCCGGACACATCTCTTGTGATCCGAAGAACAGTTTATACATCTCCACGGGTGTCGTACCCATGAAGTGTTGGAGAGCTCGTGGTCCCTCCGAATTGAATTCCCACAGGCGGAGGGGGCGACGTTTGCAGGGCAGAAGACGCCGAATCAACATAACCTGCGTCACCACGACCAGATTGATCTCCCTCTCTTGGAGGTCTCGAATCCGGCCCTGCAGTAGGGGTACGTCCTTGGATGGCCCCCAGTCAAGCCCTCTGCTGACCCATGACGTCAGCCGTTGTGGAGGACCCGAGCGAAAGGCGGGCGGCGGACTCTGCCTGCTGCCCCTGGGAGCGGTGATATAGAACCACTCCTGTTGCCACAAGCCAAGCTCCTCCTGAAAAGCGCCCTCGGGCCATGGAGCGTCGGCCCTCTTGCTTATAACCGCCCCTCCGCACTCTGCCTGACGCCCCTCAATCATCTTCGGATCCACATTGAAGGTTTTGAGCCACAAACCGAAGTGAGGGGTAGTGCGGAGGAAGGCTTCGCAGACGATGATGAAGGATGAGATGTGGAGGATGGACTCCGGAGCCAAGTCGTGGAATTCCAGCCCGTAATAAAACATGAGCCCCCTCATGAAGGGATCCATCGGGAAGCCTAAACCCCGACGGAGGTGAGACACGAACACGACGCTCTCGCCAGGCTCGGGAGTGGGAATGACTTGCCCTTGGGCAGGCAACCTATGCGAAATCTCATAGGTTAGGTACCTGGCTTCCCTCAGCTTCAGCACGTCCTCTTCCGTGACGGAGGAGGGCATCCACCGACCTTGTAGGTCGGAGCCGGATATTGTCGAAGCTCTGAAGTGCCCAAATCTGGGGCTCTGGGTGTTGGAACTCGGGGCAAGGGGCGGATTCGATTGAGGATTGAAGAAAAAGAACGAGCCTTGGTCTCATTATAAAGAGAGAGAATACCAAGAGCCGTCCCCGTGACCGTTTGGAACTCGCCTTCGATGGAGGGGGCGTGGCAACGGGCGCGGTTGGGTTACCCATGTCCGTATTGATGGGAATCCCGGAATAAGGGGAACACGATCTCTGCTTCGACAAGACGTGCCAAGGAAACCGCTTCGCTAAACGCGCTGAGGTGGTATAATAAAAATGATTCGAGTAAAGGCTTGGTTGTGGTGTGACGTCACACCACAAAATACGTCAGCAGATTGAACTTGTGTAAATATTATTCTCTCTACGGTGGCATGTGGAATTTATTTTGCAGAGCCGGACACTATCCAGGTGTTCACAATCTTCTATGAATTATTCGGAGGAGGAACCCACCTTGCGATGCCGAAGACAATATGCGCTCCAAACTCGTCGTCATTGAAGCCTGGTTCAGGGGCTACTGAGGGAGTCCTGGACTAGGGGGTGTCCGGATAGCCGAACTATCATCATCGGCCGGACTCTAAGACTATGAAGATACAAGATTGAAGACTTCATCTTGTATCCGGATGGGACTTTCCTTGGCGTGGAAGGCAAGCTTGGCGATACGGATATGTAGATCTCCTACCATTGTAACCGACTCTGTGTAACCCTAGCCCTCTCCGGTGTCTATATAAACCGGAGGGTTTTAGTCCGTAGGACACAACAACCATAACAACAATCATACCATAGGCTAGCTTCTAGGGTTTAGCCTCCTTGATCTCGTGGTAGATCCACTCTTGTACTGCCCATATCATTAATATCAATCAAGCAGGAGTAGGGTTTTACCTCCATCGAGAGGGCCCGAACCTGGGTAAAAACATTGTGTCCCCTGTCTCCTGTTACCATCCGCCTAGACGCACAGTTCGGGACCCCCTACTCGAGATCCATCGGTTTTGACACCGACGGGCACCTCTACAAATCCCTGCTTCCCTCTGCGAAGGGCCTATCTATTTACTTTTATGTTGAGTCATCACCTTCTTATTAAAAAGCACCCGCTGGAGAGCACACTGTCATTTGCATTCATTATTATTGGTTTATATTGGGTATGACTTGACTGGATCTCTTTTACCATGAATTACAATGTTTAGTCAGTCCTTGCATTTATGTTTTGCGGTCTCAGAAAGGGCTAGCAAGATACCATTTTGTTATATCATATTATGATTGTTTTGAGAAAGTGTTGTCATCAGAGGTTTATTATTATGGCTCGCTAGCTGATTATGCCATTGATATGAGTAATTGTGAGACCGAGGTGTTATTGTGAGTATGGTTAGTTCATAATATTTGCTGAAACCTAAATGCTGGCTTTACATGTTTACAACAACAAGAGCAAATAGAGTTTGTAAAAGTTTTTCTTTATCATTTTCAGTTTATCAACTGAAATGCTTGAGGACAAGCAAAAGTTTAAGCTCGGGGAGTTGATACGTTTCCAACGTATCTACTTTTCCAAACACTTTTGCCCTTGTTTTGGACTCTAACTTGAATGATTTGAATGAAACTATCCCCAAACTGATGTTGTTTTCAGCAGAACTGCCATGATGTTGTTTTATGTGTAGAAAACAAAAGTTATCGGAATGACTTGAAAATCCACGGAGGCACGTTTTGGAAAATATAAAAAATACTGGCGAAAGAATCAAGACCAGGGGCCCACACCCTGTCCACGAGGGTGGGGGCGCGCCTACCCCCCTGGGCGCGCCCCCCTGTCTTGTGGGCCCCCTGACGCTCCACTGACCTCAACTCCATATATTCCGTTTCGGGGAGAAAAAATCGGAGAGAAAGTTTCATCGCGTCTTACGATACGAAGGCCGCCGCCAAGCCCTAATCTCTCTCGGGAGGGCTGATCTGGAGTTCGTTCGGGGCTCCGGAGAGGGGGATTCGTCGCCGTCGTGCGTGAGTAATTCCATCATAGGCTTGCTGGACGGTGATGGGTTGGATGAGATTTACCATGTAATAAAGTTAGTTTTGTTAGGGTTTGATCCCTAGTATCCACTATGTTTTGAGATTGATGTTGCTATGACTTTGCTATGCTTAATGCTTGTCACTAGGGCCCGAGTGCCATGATTTCAGATCTGAACCTATTATGTTTTCATGAATATATGTGTGTTCTTGATCCTATCTTGCAAGTCTATAGTCACCTATTATGTGTTATGATCCGACAACCCCGAAGTGACAATAATCGGGATACTTCTCGGTGATGACCGTAGTTTGAGGAGTTCATGTATTCACTACGTGTTAATGCTTTGTTCCGGTTCTCTATTAAAAGGAGGCCTTAATATCTCTTAGTTTCCGCTAGGACCCCGCTGCCACGGGAGGGTAGGACAAAAGATGTCATGCAAGTTCTTTTCCATAAGCACGTATGACTATATACGGAATACATGCCTACATTACATTGATGAACCAGAGCTAGTTCTGTGTCACCCTATGTTATAACTATTACATGAGGAATCGCATCGGACATAATTATCCATCACTGATCCAATGCCTACGAGCTTTTCACATCCTGTGCTTCGCTTATTTACTTTTCCGTTGCTACTGTTACAATCACTACAAAACCCAAAAATATTACTTTTGCCACTGTTACCTTTATTATCATACTACTTTGCTACTAAATACTTTGCTGCAGATACTAAGTTATCCAGGTGTGGTTGAATTGACAACTCAACTGCTAATAGTCAATAATATTCGTTGGCTCCCCTTGTGTCGAATCAATAAATTTGGGTTGAATACTTTACCCTCGAAAGTTGTTGCGATCCCCTACACTTGTGGGTTATCAACTATCCAAGTCAAGCATATGGTACAAGTTTCTTTCAAGATAGGAGCATATGAAGACACTTTGGAGTGTGATGTCGTCCCGATGTCCGTTTGCCACCTCCTTCTTGGTCGACCATGGCAATTTGACCGAGGCGTCATCCACAAAGGGCGTACCAATCACTATAGCTTCAAGATGAAAGGAAAGGAATACGTGCTACGACCTATGTCTCCAAGTCAAGTGATCGCCGACAAGCAAGCACCCATCATGGAGAGAATAGTGAGAGAGCGAACCACCACAAAGAGAGTGAGCGCCACAAGCCAAAACTGAGTGCCTCCATGATGAAAGACAAGAAAAACTTAGTTCTATTTGCCACAAAAATTGAGATGAGAGAAGTGTGTGTGAGAACCCATGAAGTGTTATGCACTATGTCCTTTTGTGCAAGGATGAGGCACCAAAAACCAACACCTCTCACAATCTACCTTTAGTGTTGTCTTTTCTTTTGCAGGAATTCCAAGATGTTTTCCCCGACGAGCTACCTCCGGGTCTACCTCCACTACGAGGCATCGAACACCTAATTGACCTCATCCCCGGAGTACCTCTACCTGACAAGGTTCCCTACCACGTCAACCCCAAGGAAACCAAGGAGATCCAACGGCAAGTACAAAAATTCATCGACAACGGCCATGTACGAGAAAGCTTGAGCCCTTGTGCCGTCCCGGTAATCCTTGTTCCCAAGAAAGATGGTACCTATCACATGTGTTCCGATTGTCATCCCATCAATGCTATCACCGTTAGATATCGTCACCCTATTCCACGCTTAGATGATATGCTATATGAGCTTAGTGGAGCCACCATCTTCTCTAAGATTGATCTTAAGAGTAGCTACTATCAAATACGCATCCAAGAAGGCGATAAATGGAAAACCGCATTTAAGACCAAATTTGGCTTATATGAATGGCTAGTTATGCCAATGGGTTTATCTGAAGCACCCGGTACTTTCATGCGAGTCATGCATTTTGTTCATCGACCCTATATTGGTGTATTTGTTGTGGTATATTTTGATGATATTCTTGTCTTTAGCAAATCCATCAAAGATCATGTCACCCATCTTAGAACCGTGTTGCAAACCCTTAGGAAAGAGCGCCTTTATGCTAATATGGACAAATGCCTTTTTGATGTTGATAAGCTTGTTTTCTTGGGTTTTGTTGTGTCTTCTAAGGGTGTTCATGTAGATGAATCTAAGATCAATGCTATTAAAACTTGGCCCCAACCAACCAACTTGCAACAAGTGAGTAGTTTTCTTGGTTTAACCGGTTTCTATCGTCGATTTGTGAAGAATTTTAGCACCATTGCTTCACCTTTGCATGCTTTGAGTAAGAAAAATGCGCCATTTGTTTGGGGACCATCCCAAGATACCACATTTAATGAGCTTAAGAATTTTCTTACTCATGCTCCCGTGCTTGCATTACCCAACTTTGACAAACCTTCTGAAATTCATTGATGGCATAGGAGGTGTGTTAACGCAAGAGAAGCGCCTCATAGTGTACTTTAGTGAGAAACTTTCTGGAGCGCAAATCAATTATCCCATCTACAAAGAGGTATATGCTTTAGTGCGAGTTTTGCGTGAATGAGAACATTAACTTCGTCCTCATGAATTTATCATCCATACCGATCTTGAAACGCTCAAGTACCTAAAGGGTCAAACTAAGTTGAACAAGCATCATGCTAAGTGGAGTGAATTCATTGAGTCATTTCCTTATGTCATTAAGTACATCAAAGGTAAGGAAAATGTTGTGGCGGATGCTCTTTCCCGCATATGCATGCTTGTCACTAAACTTGAATTGAGTGTCATTGGCTTTGAGCACATAAAAGACTTGTATGCGCATGATCCTACTTTTGCAATTCCTTATGCCAAGTGTTTGACGCATACATCTTGAGAACGCTATTACATCAAGGATGATTACCTTATGAGAGCTAACAAACTTTGCATTCCCGAGTCTTCTCTTCGTTTGGTCCTTTTGCAAGAGGCTCATGGAGGTGGACTAATGGGACACTTTGGACGCGACAAGACATTCGCTACGCTCTCCAAGAACTATTTTTGGCCCAAGATGTTCCGCGACGTCTTACGCTTCACCAACCGATGTTCGACATGTCGCAAAGCTAAGTCAAAAGCTCAATCCCACGGTCTTTACATGCCACTTCCTATTCCATATCAACCTTGGGAAGACATTAGCATGGACTTTGTACTTGGTTTGCCTAGAACTCAAAATGGAAAGGATTTTGTGTTTGTTGTTGTGGACCGATTCTCTAAGATGGATCATTTTATCCCATGCAACAAGATAGACGATGCTTCACATATTGCAAATCATTTTTGTAGGGAAATCTTGTACCTCCATGGAGTGCCAAAGACTATTGTCTCGGACCACGACGTCAAGTTCTTGAGTTACTTTTGGAAGACTCTATGTGCCGAGCTCGGAATCAAGCTCTTGTTCTCTTCGACATACCATCCTCAAACCGACGGCCAAACAGAGGTGACGAACCGAACACTATCCACCCTACTATGCGTGTTGATCAAGAGGAACATCAAGGAGTGGGAGGAGTGCCTACCCATCGCTGAGTACGCCTACAACCATGCAAGACACTCGACAACCGGCAAGTCCCCCTTCGAGGTCGTCTATGGTTTCAACCCGTTGTCCCCATTGGACATTCTTCCTCTTCCACTACAAGAGCGCACCAACATGGACATGAGTGAGGGAATCCTGGATTAGGGGGTCCTCGGACAGCCGGACTATATACTTTGGCCGGACTGTTGGACAATGAAGATACAAGATTGAAGACTTCGTCCCGTGTTTGGGTGGGACTCTCCTTTGTGTGGAAGGCAAGCTTGGCAATTCGGATATGTAGATCTCCGTCTCTGTAACCGACTCTGTGTAACCCTAGCCCCCTCCGGTGTCTATATAAACCGGAGGGTTTAGTCCGTAGGACAACAACAATCATAACCATAGGCTAGCTTCTAGGGTTTAGCCTCTACGATCTCGTGGTAGATCAACTCTTGTAATACTCATATCATCAAGATCAATCAAGCAGGAAGTAGGGTATTACCTACATTGAGAGGGCCCGTACCTGGGTAAACATTGTGTCCCCTGCCTCCTGTTACCATTAGCCTAAGACGCACAGTTCGGGACCCCCTACTCGAGATCCGCCGGTTTTGACACCGACATTGGTGCTTTCATTGAGAGTTCCACTGTGCTGTCACAAGGCTTGATGGCTCACCTTGTTTTCAAGGATCACATCAACTCTGGGGGAGCCCTGGCTTAGGCCAAACTCTCCGACTAGGCGGCTTTGTCATGACCGCCCGTTCGGCCATCGCACTGATGATGACTTCTCAGGTCATCAAAAACAGCCTCCACGTCAGCTCAGAATTCACCAAGCAGATGGATTCAATGGAGCTCTCCTCCCTGAACGAGCTCTTGGATCGCATCGCTGCCCTGGGAGTCGCTACGGACTACGATTGGATCGGGCTTAAACCCGACCAAAGGGAGATTAACTCTCCGCCGGTCACCCATCAGATAGCGGTGGTGGAGGAGCAATGCAGCGATTCTTCCCCTATTCTGAGGAGGAACTATGTCCGGATTCCCAAGCTCTCTGAGCCGGATACCCGTCTACGTGAGGACACGGCCCAAACTCCGAACTTAGAATCGGACAGCAGGCCAAAAAAATTGGGCAACATCCCGGAGCCCGAACTGCCAAGCTCGGAAGCTCCTCCGCCCCTAGGTCTCAGATTGGGTCAGGATTTGGACTTAAATCTACCCACCCACCCAGATACAAGCAATCTTTCCCATATTAGACAAGAGCCCCAAGAGACAGTACATCACTTCTGGGCTAGATTCCTCCTTTAATGAGCAAGGTCAAGGACTGTCGAGGAAGACGCAATTTCATTCTTTTGCAAAAATTGCACGGACAGGGGAATCCTCAACGCCATAAGTCGTCGTGACATAGCACACTTTGATGACTTGGCAGCCATATTACAGAAGTACTGCGCGATGGAAAGTGCCTGGAAAACCCAGACAAAATTCTAGGATCCTCCGGCTCTTACTAAACCCCTCGTCCGAACTAAAAGGGTGCACTCTTGCAAGCCACCCAATCCAATTACAAAGAAACCTAAGCCCACTATAGGGCGTGGAACCGTATTGGAGGGATGGCTCAATGGGCCATGCAAAATTCACAGTACACCGGATACCATACCAACACACAGCCTTAGAGCATGTTGGATACTCCGGCAGGTGGCCAAGAGCGGCGAGGATCACCTCATCAACAATACCGCAGAGCATCATCCCACCGAAAATAACAATACAGTATTGACAGTCTTCAAGACTTTCGCCTCAAATAATAGGCGCAAGCGAGCACTCCACAGCCTCGCTGAAGTCTGCCATGTTGCAGCAATAAATCCATGGAACGACATGGCCATAACGTTCAATGCCAGTGACGAACCACAATTTCGAATAGTCCGAGCTCCAGCCGCTTTGGTCCTTAGTCCAATTCTGGACGGCTTCCGGCTTACTAAAGTGCTCATGGACGGTGGCAGCGGACTAAACCTCATCTACGAGGAAACTCTTAACAAAATGGAAATAGACAAGAGCCGCATTGAGCAAAGCAGCACGACCTTCAGAGGAATCATCCCTAGTCGGGAGGCACGATGCGCAGGGAAAATCACACTAGATGTGGTATTCAGCACGCCGGCGAATTATAGGTCCGAAGAAATCACATTCCAAGTGGCCCCGTTCAGTAGTAGATACCACACTCTTTTAGGGCGGGATGCATTCACGAGCTTCCAAGATATACCCCATTATGGGTACATGAAGCTCAAGATGCCCGGGCCCAATGGAATCATCACTCTAGCTAGTGATCTGGACGTAGCACTCCGTGCCGAAAATAAGACCGCTGCACTGGCCCTTGAGGCATTATCTGAAGCCCTCGCGGCCAAAGAGCTAACTGCGTTGCGCTCCACAGTGGATAGGGATGACGTGATACTCGACAAACAACCCAAGTCCACAAACCAGCGGACGAAATAGTCAAATTCCAGGTCCACCCAACGGACCCTACAAAAACAGCATCCATCGAGGCACAACTGAACCCCACAATAGATGTTGCACTACGAGAGTTCTTGCATGAGAATTGGGATATCTTCGCTTGGCATCCTTCAGACATGCCAGGTATCCCACGCAGGTTGGCCGAACATAGCCTAAACATACTGAAGGGATACAAGCCGGTCAAGCAGACTCTTCGGCGCTTTTCAGAACCTAAGCGACAAGCCATGGGAGAAGAGCTAGCCAAGCTACTCGAGGACGGATTCATCAGAGAAATAAAACATCCGGAATGGCTAGCAAACCTGGTGATGGTACCAAAGAAGGACAAATCCTGGCACCTATGTGTCGATTTCAAGGACCTCAATAAGGCTTGCCCCAAGGATCCCTTCCCCTCCCCCACATTGATCAGATCATCGACACTACCGCAGGACACGACTCATTGTGCTTCCTCGACGCATACTCCGGATACCATCAAATCAATATGGCAGAGTCCAATCAAGCCGCAACGGCATTCATCACACCATACGGCCCATTCTGTTTTAACACCATGCCTTTTGGGCTCAAAAATGCCGGTGCAACCTATCAACGCATGATTCAGACATGCTTGGAAAAACAAATTGGCAAAACAGTGGAGGCATACGTAGACGACATGGTCATCAAAACCAGATACGTCGAATCTTTAATACATGAGTTGAGGCTTACGTTCGATAATCTCCGAACATATGACATCAAGCTCAATCCAGAAAAATGTGTTTTCGGCGTGCCTGCTAGAAAGCTGCTGGGCTTCATCGTTTCCAATAGAGGAATTGAAGCAAACCCGGCTAAAATCCAAGCTCTATCATAGTTGGCTACCCCAACAGACCTCAAGCAAATCAAGAAATTAACTGGATGCGTGGCTGCTCTAAGCCGCTTTATCTCCCGATTGGGAGAAAAGGCACTACCTCTTTATCGCCTTCTTCGACACACTGAACACTTCGAGTGGACGGATGCGGCCACGGCCGGATTGGAAGAAATAAAGGCCCTCTTGGCCAGCAATCCAATCCTGGCCGCACCAAATATCGGCGAACCCATGCTGTTATATATAGCTGCAACACACCAGGTTGTAAGTGCAGTGCTCGTCGTCGAACAAGAGACAGACGGACATAAGTTCCCGCTTCAAAAGCCGGTATACTACGTATCCACTGTCCTCACTCCATGCAAGTCACGGTACCCACATTATCAAAAGATAGCATACGCGGTCTTCATGGCATCCCGGAAACTACGACACTACTTTCAAGAGTGTTCAGTCACGGTGGCCTCTAAAGTACCACTCAACGATATAATAAATAACCGCGATGCCACGGGCCGGATTGCTAAATGGGCTATCGAGCTCCTCCCGTTCGACATAATATACAAACCACGGCGAGCCATTAAGTCGCAAGTACTGGCCGACTTCGTCGCCGAATGGACAGAAGCCGAACTCCCTAAAGAGTATGGCGCGTACTCCAATTGGATCATGCACTTTGACAGCTCTAAGATGCTGGCTGGTCTGGGGGTAGGTGTTGTCCTGACTTCCCCCACCGGAGATACAGTCCAATACGTACTCCAAATATTATACACAGACTCAAACAATGTAGCCGAATATGAGGCTCTGTTGCATGGTCTTCGGATGGCAGTCTCCATGGGCATTCAACGCCTGGAAGTGCGTGGGTATTCGAACTCGCAATATCTCAAATAAATGGAGATTTTGACGCCAAGGACCCAAAAATGGCGGCTTACCGTAATGCCATCCTCAAAATGTCAACTCGGTTCGAGGGGCTCGAATTCCACCATGTGGTCCGAGAAAACAATCAAGCGGCGGATATCCTCGCCCGCATCGGTGCTAAGCACGACCCCGTCCCACCTAATATCTTCTTGGAAAGGCTGTTCAAGCCATCCATGGTGTGGGAAGGGGAGACCGGCAATACCAGTCCGGATCCGAACACAACCCCAGATCCCGAACAATCTGACGTAATCGGAGGCTCCGCCACCGAAATAACACCTTCGGCCCACGCGATTATGGCTGTCATCGCCCCGTGGACAGAACCCTTCTTAGCCTACCTAAATAGGCAAGAACTCCCTGAGGACCAAAATGAGGCGCGTTGCATTGTGCGGCGCTCTAAAGCCTACAAGGTTCACGAGGGAGAGCTTTATAAGAAAAGCGTGACCGGAGTGCTCCAAAGGTGCATCTCCGAAGAGGAAGGACGGCAGCTACTAGCCGAAATTCATGCTGGAATCGGCGGCCATCACGTCGCAGCTCAGGCCCTGGTAAGCAAGGCCTTCCGTACAGGTTTCTACTGGCCAACAACCTGAGCAGACGCACAGGACCTCGTCCAACATTGCGTCGGTTGCCAGCTTTTTGCAAATCAAAGCCATATGCCACATACCTCTCTCCAAACAATTCCCATAACTTGGCTCTTTGCGGTCTGGGGGCTCGATATGGTTGGACCCCTTAAAGGAGGAAGCCATAAGAAAAAAATACTTGTTGGTCATGGTAGATAAATTCACCAAATGGATAGAGGCCAAACTAGTTAAAACGGCTGAATCCGGACCAGTGATAGACTTCACATCCGGGGTCGTACACCGTTACAGTGTCCCCCACAGCATCATCACTGATAACGGCTCCAACTTCACAGCCGACGAGGTGAAGACTTGGTGCGGCAACATGGGCATTAAGCTCGATTATGCCTCTGTCTATCATCCCCAAACAAACGGTCAAGTCAAATGAGCAAATGGTCTTATTATGAGCGGCATCAAACCCAGACTAGTGCGATCCTTGGAATCAGATACGCACTGGATCGAGGAGCTCGACTCCATACTATGGGGGTTGCGGACCACGCCAAATCGCACCACCAGATACACACCATTTTTATGGTGTACGGCGCAGAGGCGGTGCTACCATACGATATCATTCATGACTCACCTCGAGTGCGCATGTACGAAGAGAGAGAAGCAGAGCTGGATCGGCAGGACAATTTAGATGCCCTGGAGGAGGAGCGTGACGTCGCAAAGGCCTGTTCCGCATTCTATCAGCAGCAGGCTCAAAGGTGTCAAAGCAGAGAAGTACGGGCCAAAACTTATAACGTTGGCGAACTCGTTCTACGCCTACTAGAGAAGAAAAAGGACAAGCTCAAGCCCAAGTGGGAGGGTCCCTTCATCATTGATAAAGTTCTCACCGGAGGAGCGTACCATCTGCGTGATGCATCAGATAATCGACTCGAGCCGAACCCATGTAACGCGACCAGACTCCGAAGATTCTACGCCTAGTGCCGAACTCTGTGTTCGTCTCCTTACCTCCGCCTTTCTTTTTTAAGTTATATCCTCTTTCTCTCTTTCTTTATTTTTGTAGCCTTACGCGTTCAATATACCTGGGGGCTTCTTATGCAGAAGCTTAATATAATTATCTTCTGGGCTTTATGTCCACCACATATGCGTCACTTTTCCATATGTACCTTTTTTGCCATTATATGCATCGATATGACTTAAGTTTTGGCCAAGCTGGCTTGCCTGGCTCTTGTGTTTATGCCCTACGCTCTCGTTAGTTCGGCTAGGGCATAAGGGGAGCGCCTCTGCGATTGTTACTCCCGGGTTAGCCGGATATGTACCTCAGACTGGGTGAAGCCGAAAGCTAGCGTTCTTAAGGGAATATTCGATCGGTGAACAAAAGATGTTTCTTACCTATTGCAATACATGCCCCCAGATGTTTATATCATGCGTCTCTTTTCGCAGTTCGGACATGCACATTAATGCATGCGTACCCAGGGAAAGGAACCCTTAACGGAACTATTCTCCCTGGAAGATGTTTTTTACTATCCATGTAATATAACATAGCTAGTTGGGTACTTGTCTGTTCAAGCACTTATGACCCCTACGCCTGGTTTCCATGCGTACCCCGATTTTTATATAACCGAGCGGGTATTCGGATACACTCCGGACTGTCGGGTCCGGAGGTTGAAGTGAAAAGGTCCGCCATGACAAATGATTTACAATCCGGCTAGGGACAAATATGTCATTTGAAGTACATAGTCACTTAGACTGACTAAATTCTTCTTCTATACCATCCAACAGGCTGTCTAGCCTACAATCCTGCCGGGAATACTTTGCGGCTAAACCTATCTGGTAATATACAAGAATAACGGGGTTCTCTTTCCCATCCAACCCTACAGGTCCGACCTCGTCCATGTGGTTCGGGTCAGCCTTGGTGTATCGTGTCTTCACCATGGCCCGGGCTTCCCTTGCACCTTGTCGGTAGGCTGATATCTTCCATAATCAGAAGCGCCGCCGTGCTCCCTTGAGTATCTCTACAAGCTCCCCCATGCCTCCAGGCAAGGAGGCGGAGGGCCACAAGGCCTGGGCAATACCCTGCATCACCTGTCAAACTTGTTCATGCAGTTGTGAGAACTCTTGCAGCAGATCGCCTACGGATGATAACCCACAAGTGTAGGGGATCGCAACAGCTTTCGAGGGTAAAGTATTCAACCCAAATTTATTGATTCGACACAAGGGGAGCCAAAGAATATTCTTGAGTATTAGCAGTTGAGTTGTCAATTCAACCACACCTGGATAACTTAGTATCTGCAGCAAAGTATTTAGTATGATAATAAAGGTAACGGTAGCAAAAGTAAAGATAATTGTTTTTGGGTTTTTGTAGTAGTTGTAACAGTAGCAATGAAAAAGTAAATAAGCGAAGAACAATATGTGAAAAGCTCGTAGGCAATGGATCAGTGATGGATAATTATGCCGGATGCGATTCCTCATGTAATAGTTATAACATAGGGTGACACAGAACTAGCTCCAGTTCATCAATGTAATGTAGGCATGTATTCCGTAAATAGTCATACGTACTTATGGAAGAGAACTTGCGTGACATCTTTTGTCCTACCCTCCCGTGGCAGCGGGGTCCTAGCAGAAACTAAGGGATATTAAGGCCTCCTTTTAATAGAGAACCGGAACAAAGCATGAGCACATAGTGAATACATGAACTCCTTAAACTACGGTCATCACCGAGAAGTATCCCGATTATTGTCACTTCGGGGTTGTTGGATCATAACACATAATAGGTGACTATAGACTTGCAAGGTAGGATCAAGAACACACATATATTCATGAAAACATAATAGGTTCAGATCTGAAATCATGGCACTCGGGCCCTAGTGACAAGCATTAAGCATAGCAAAGTCATAGCAACATCAATCTCAGAACATAGTGGATACTAGGGATCAAACCCTAACAAAACTAACTTGATTACATGGTAAATCTCATCCAACCCATCACCGTCCAGCAAGCCTATGATGGAATTACTCACGCACGGCGTTGAGCATCATGAAGTTGGTGATGGAGGATGGTTGATGATGATGACGGCGACGAATCCCCCTCTCCGGAGCTCCGAACGGACTCCAGATCAGCCCTCCCGAGAGAGATTAGTGCTTGGCGGCGGCTCCGTGTCGTAAAACGCGATGAAACTTTCTCTCTGATTTTTTTCTCCCCGAACGTGAATATATGGAGTTGGAGTTGAGGTCGGTGGAGGTCCAGGGGGCCCACGAGATAGGGGGCGCACCCTACAAGGGGGGGGCGCCCCCCTGTCTCGTGGACAGGCCCTGGGCCCCCTGATGTATTTCTTTCGCCCAGAAATTCTTATTAATTCCAAAAGGTTCCTCCGTGGATTTTCAGGACATTCCGAGAACTTTTCTTTTCTACACATAAAACAACATCATGGCAGTTCTGCTGAAAACAGCGTCAGTCCGGGTTAGTTTCATTCAAATCATGCAAGTTAGAGTCCAAAACAAGGGCAAAAGTGTTTGGAAAAGTAGATACGTTGGAGACTTATCAACTCACCCAAGCTTAAACATTTGCTTGTCCTCAAGCAATTCAGTTGATAAACTGAAAGTGATAAAGAAAAACTTTTACAAACTCTGTTTGCTCTTGTTGTTTTAACATGGAAAGCCAACATTCAAGTTTCAGCAAATATTATGAACTAACCATACTCACAATAACACTTAGGTCTCACAATTACTCATATCAATAGCATAATCAGCTAGCGAGCCATAATAATAAAACTCAGATGACAACACTTTCTCAAAACAATCATAACATGATATAACAAAATGGTATCTCGCTAGCCCTTTCTGAGACCACAAAACATAAATGCAGAGCACCTTTAAAGATCAAGGACTGACTAAACATTGTAATTCATGGTAAAAGAGATCCAGTCAAGTCATACCCAATATAAACCAACAGTAATGAATGCAAATGACAGTGTGCTCTCTAGCGGGTGCTTTTTAATAAGAAGGGTGATGACTCAACATAAAAGTAAATAGATAGGCCCTTCGTAGAGGGAAGCAGGGATTTGTAGAGGTGCCAGAGCTCAATTTTAAAATAGAGATCGAATAACATTTTGAGCGGCATACTTTCGCTGTCAACGCAACAACTATGAGATGGCTATATCTTCCATACTACATGCATTATAGGCAGTTCCCAAACAGAATGGTAAAGGTCTATACTCCCCCAACCACCAACAAGCATAAATCCATCGCTTGCTCGAAACAATGAGTGCCTCCAACTAACAACAGCCCTGGGGGAGTTTTGTTTAATTATTTTGATTTGCTTTGATCTTTTTGGATCATGGGACTGGGCATCCCGGTTACCGGCCCTTTCTCGTGAATGAGGAGTGGAGTCCACTCCTCGTGAGAATAACCCACCTAGCATGGAAGATATAGGCAGCCCTAGTTGTAACATGAGCTGCTCGAGCATACAAAACAGAATTTCATTTGAAGGTTTGGAGTTTGGCACATACAAATTTACTTGGAACGGCAGGTAAATACCGCATATAGGAAGGTATGGTGGACTCATATGGAACAACTTTGGGGTTTAAGGAGTTTGGATGCACAAGCAGTGTTCCCGCTTAGTACAGGTGAAGGCTAGCAAAAGACTGGGAAGCGACCAACTAAGAGAGCGACAACAGTCATAAACATGCATTAAAATTAATTCACACCGAATACAAGCATGAGTAGGATATAACCCACCATGAACATAAATATCGTGAAGGCTATGTTGATTTGATTCAACTACATACGTGAACATGTGCCAAGTCGAGTCACTCAATACATTCAAAGGAGGATACCATCCCATCATATCACATCATAATCATTCTAATAGCATGTTGGCACGCAAGGTAAACCATTATAACTCATAGCTAATCAAGCATGGCACAAGCAACTGTAATCTCTAAATGTCACTGCAAATATGTTTACTTCATAATAGCCGACTCAGAAACAATGAACTCATCATATTTACAAAAACAAGAGAGGTCGAGTTCATACCAACTTTTCGAATCTCAATAAGTCCATCATATATCGTCATTATTGCCTTTCACTTGCACGACCGAATGATGTGTATAATAATAAGAGTGCACGTGCATTGGACTAAGCTGGAATCTGCAAGCATTCAACTCGAGAGAGAAGACAAGTAATATGGGCTCTAAGTTAAATAAACAATCATGCATATAAGAGCCACTAAGCATTTTCAATACGGTCTTCTCGACCCCCAAAAGAAAGAAAAGAAAATAAAACTATTTACACGGGAAAGCTCCCAACAAGTAAGAAGAAGAACTAGAAATCTTTTTGGGTTTTCATTTTAATTTCTACTACAAGCAAGGAAATTAAACTAACTAATTTTTTTGGTTTTTCTTAAGGTTTATCAAACACACAAGAAGAAAACTAGAAAAAGAAATTTAAACTAGCATGGATAATACAATGAAAGAGTATGAGCACCGACGACTAGTGTGTGAACATGAATGTAAAGTCGGTAAGAAATACATACTCCCCCAAGCTTAGGCTTTTGGCCTAAGTTGGTCTAGTACCAAGGATCGCCTGGCTGATATCCATAAGTGAAACCGGGGTTGTACTGAGATGCAGCGACAACCGCCTCCTGAGTTGTAGCGTGTTGGCGAGCTGCCTCTGCTCCCCTCTCGTGTTCAGCTGCTTCCTCCCTGGTGACAACATATCTTCCTTTTACCTGATAATCAAAAAGGTAGGGAGAAGGAAGAGTAACAGGGACGACATTGTGTATGTCATAGATTAGTCGATATTGGAGGAATTGTTCATTCCTCTCAAGAAATTGATGACTGAACATAGCTTCTTTATCCAAATAAACAGGAGGTAAAATCATATCCCCCTCTCGTGGAGCTATATTAAGATAATTATCCACACGGGTTGCATAAATTCCTCCAAATAAATTTCCCTTTCTACTATTATTCTGCAACCTACGTGCAACTATTGCCCCCAAGTTATAACCTTTATAACCTAACACAGCACTCTTGAGGACACACAGATCAGGGACACACATGTGACAAGCTTCGTCTTCACCGTTAATGCATCTACCAATAAAAAGAGCAAAATAATGTATAGTAGGAAAATGAATGCTCCCTATGGTAGCTTGTGCTATGTCCCTAGATTCTCCCACAGTAACACTAGCAAGAAAATCTCTAAATTCGGATTTGCGAGGATCATTAATATTACCCCACTGCGGGAGTTTGCAAGCAGTTGTGAAATCCTCTAAATCCATGGTATAATATGTATCATAAATATCAAACATGACACTAGGAGAATTGCGCGCACAGTTATATTGGAACCTCCACACAAAGGAATCAGTCAATTGATAGTACTGAGGACACTTATCTTGTAAGAAGTCCTCCAGCTCGGCATTACGCACATACGCGTCAAATTCATCCTTGAAGCCTGCTTCGACCATAAAATCATCGGATGGCCACTCACAAGCTCGTACATCCGCGTCCCTTGGCAATTCAACATCTTGCTCACGTATAGCAATCCTTGGCCCTTTCTTTGCCGAGGAACCACCTTGGTACATTCTTCTAAGCATAATTCTTTTTCTGAAAATTTCTGAAATTTTAGTAACTTCAAAATAAAAGTGAATAAAACTAAACAAGATTGGTAGCAACTACTCCTACAAGTGCCTAGAGCCTATATCATGCATTAGAATTACTTGGAACCTCATAAATTTAACATGCAAACTCAAGAACATGGTCACCTATGCAGCAAAAATTTGCAAAGAATAAAGCACTAGAACAAAAACTAATTGGACCAATGGAGGAGTCACATACCAAGCAACAATCTCCCAAAGCAGTTTTGTGAATGGAGCTTTGAGCAAGGAGATCAAAAATCGCAGAAAAATGAGCTAGAACTCGTGCTTGAGCTGGATGGGGATTTTTTTGGGTAGAAGATGAAGTGTGTGGGTGCTGGCATAAGTGGAGAGGGCCACCAGGGGCCCACGAGACAGGGGGCGCGCCCTATAGGGGGGTGCCCTCCACTCTCGTGGCCTGGTGCTTGCCCCTCCTGCAGTGTTTTCAGTGCCTAAAATCCTCAAATATTCCAGAAAAAATCATACTAAATTTGCAGGGCATTTGGAGCACTTTTATTTTTGGACTATTTTTTAATGCACGGATAATTCAGAAAACAGACAGATAATACTATTTTTGCTTTATTTAATCTAAATAACAGAAAGTAAAAAGAGGGTACTGAAGGTTGTGCCTTCTAGTTTCATTCATCTCGTGATCATCAAAATGAATCCACTAACAAGGTTGATCAAGTCTTGTTAACAAACTCAGTCCGAATAACACGGAACCGGAGAAATTTCGAATAACACTAAGTTACCTCAACGGAGATATGAAAATCCCCAAGAATAAGCATATCATACTTTTTCTTGACAGTAGGGAGAGGAAATTCAAAACCTCCAATAATAATAGTTGGAACTTTTCTAATAGAATTGATGCTATGGACTTGAGATTGTTTCCTCGGAAAGTGTACCGTGTGCTCATTACCATTAACATGAAAAGTGACATTGCCTTTGTTGCAATCAACAACAGCCCCTGCAGTATTAAGAAAAGGTCTACCAAGGATAATAGACATACTATCGTCCTCGGGAATATCAAGAATAACAAAGTCCGTTAAGATAGTGACATTTGCAACCACAACAGGCACATCCTCACAAATACCGACAGGTATAGCAGTTGATTTATCAACCATTTGCAAAGATATTTCAGTAGGTGTCAACTTATTCAAATCAAGTCTACTATATAAAGAGAGAGGCATAACACTAACACCGGCTCCAAGGTCACATAAAGCAATTCTAACATAATTTCTTTTAATGGAGCATGGTATAGTTAGCACACCCGGATCTCCAAGTTTCTTTGGTATTCCACCCTTAAAAGTGTAATTAGCAAGCATGGTGGAAATTTTAGCTTCCGGTATCTTTCTTTTATTTGTAATGACATCCTTCATATACTTAGCATAAGGATTTACTTTGAGCATATCAGTTAAGCGCATACGTAAGAAAATAGGTCTAATCATTTCAGCAAAGCGCTCAAAATCCTCATCATCCTTTGACTTGGATGGTTTAGGAGGAAAGGACATGGGTTTTTGAACCCATGGTTCTCTTTCTCTACCGTGCTTCCTAGCAACAAAATCTCTCTTATCATAATGTTGATTCTTTGATTGTGGGTTATCAAGACCAACAGCAGGTTCAAACTTCATTGTTTTTGCTAGGTTGAGCATCAACATGAACATTATCATTAACATTATTGTTGGGGAACGTAGAAGAAATTCAAAATTTTCCTACGTGTCACCAAGATCTATCTATGGAGAAACCAGCAACGAGGGGAAGGAGAGTGCATCTACATACCCTTGTAGATCGCTAAGCGGAAGCGTTCAAGAGAACGGGGTTGAAGGAGTCGTACTCGTCGTGATCCAAATCACCGGAGATCCTAGTGCCGAACGGACGGCACCTCCGCGTTCAACACACGTACAGCCCGGTGACGTCTCCCATGCCTTGATCCAGCAAGGAGAGAGGGAGAGGTTGAGGAAGACTCCATCCAGCAGCAGCACAACGGCGTGGTGGTGATGGAGGAGCGTGGTGATCCAGCAGGGCTTCGCCAAGCACCGCGGGAGAGGAGAAGGGAGAGAGGTAGGGCTGCGCCAGGGAGAGGTCAAAACTCATACGTTGGCAGCCCTCAAGACCTCAACTATATATAGGGGAGAGGAGGGGGTGTGCCCCCTCTAGGGTTTCCACCCCAAGGGGTGCGGCCACCCCAATCCCATCTAGGGTGGCGGCCAAGGGAGGGGAGAGGGGAAACTTGCCCCCCAAGTTAGGTGGAAGCACCCCCTCCCCAAACCCTAGGAGCCTTGGGCCCTTGTGGGGGGGCGCACCAGCCCACCTGGGGCTGGTCCCCTTCCACACTTGGCCCATGTAGCCCTCCGGGGTTGGTGGCCCCACTTGGTGGACCCCCGGGACCCTCTCGGTGGTCCTGGTACGTTACCGATAAAACCCGAAACTTTTCCGGTGACCAAAACAGGACTTCCCATATATAAATCTTTACCTCCGGACCATTCCGGAACTCCTCGTGACGTCCGAGATCTCATCCGAGACTCCGAACAACATTCGGTAAACACATACAAACTTCCTTTATAACCCTAGCGTCATCGAACCTTAAGTGTGTAGACCCTACGGGTTCGGGAGACATGTAGACATGACCGAGACGTTCTCCGGTCAATAACCAACAACAGGATCTGGATACCCATGTTGGCTCCCACATGTTCCACGATGATCTCATCGGATGAACCGCGATGTCAAGGACTCAATCGATCCCGTATACAATTCCCTTTGTCTAGCGGTATTGTACTTGCCCGAGATTCGACCGTCGGTATGCCGATACCTTGTTCAATCTCGTTACCGGCAAGTCTCCTTACTCGTTCCGTAACACATCATCCCGTGATCAACTCTTTGATCACATTGTGCACATAATGATGATGTCCTACCGAGTGGGCCCAGAGATACCTCTCCGTCACACGGAGTGACAAATCCCAGTCTCGATTCGTGCCAACCCAACAGACACTTTCGGAGATACCTGTAGTGCACCTTTACAGCCACCCAGTTATGTTGTGATGTTTGGTACACCCAAAGCATTCCTACGGTATCCGGGAGTTGCACAATCTCATGGTCTAAGGAAATTATACTTGACATTAGAAAAGCTTTAGCATATGAACTACGATCTTTGTGCTAGGCTTAGGATTGGGTCTTGTCCATCACATCATTCTGCTAATGATGTGATCTCGTTATGAACGACATCTAATGTCCATGGTCAGGAAACCGTAACCATCTGTTGATCAACGAGCTAGTCAACTAGAAGCTTACTAGGGACATGGTGTTGTCTATGTATCCACACATGTATCTGAGTTTCCTATCAATACAATTATAGCATGGATAATAAACGATTATCATGAACAAGGAAATATATTAATAACTAATTTATTATTGCCTCTAGGGCATATTTCCAACAATCTCCCGCTTCCACTAGAGTCAATAATCTAGTTCACATCGTCATGTGATTAACATTCACACGTCACATCGCCATGTGACCAACATCCAAAGAGTTTACTAGTGTCATTAAACTAGTTCACATCATCATGTGATTAAGACTCAATGAGTTCTGGGGTTTGATCATGTTTTGCTTGTGAGAGAAGTTTTAGTCAACGGGTCTGCAACATTCAGATCCGTATGTACTTCGCAAATCTCTATGTCATATTGTAAATGTTGCTTCCACGCTCCACTTGGAGCTATTCCAAATGGTTGTTCCACTATACGTATCCGGTTTGCTGCTCAAAGTCATTCGCATAGGTGTTAAAGCTTGCATCGACGTAACTCTTTACGTCGAACTCTTTATCACCTCCATAACCGAGAAACATATCCTTATTCCTCTAAGGATAATTTTGACCGCCATCTGGTGATCCACTCCTTGATCACCTTTGTACCCTCTTGCCAGACATGTGGCAAGGCACACATCAGGTGCGGTACTTAGCATGGCATACTGTAGAGCCTACGTCTAAGGCATAGGGGACGACCTTCGTCCTTTCTCTCTTTTCTGCCGTGGTCGAGCTTTAAGTCTTAACTTCATACCTTACATCTCAGGCAAGAACTCCTTCTTTGACTGATCCATCTTGAACACCTTCAAGATCATGTCAAGGTATATGCTCATTTGAAAGTACCATTAAGTGTTTTGATCTATCCTTATAGATCTTCATGCTCAATGTTCAAGCAGCTTAATCTAGGTTTTCTATTGAAAAACACTTTTAAAATAACCCTATATGCTTTCCAGAAATTCTACATCATTTCTGATCAACAATATGTCAACAACATATACTCATCAGAAATTCTATAGTGCTCCCACTCACTTCTTTGGAAATACAAGTTTCTCATAAACTTTGCATAAACCCAAAATCTTTGATCATCTTATCAAAGTGCATATTCCAACTCCGAGATGCTTACTCCAGTCCATGGAAGGATCTCTGGATCTAGCATACCTTTTAGCATCCTAAGGATCGACAAAACCTTTCTGATTGTATCACATACAACCTTTCCTTACGAAAACTGGTAAGGAAACTCGTTTTGACATCCATCTACCAGATTTCATAAATTCAGCTAATGCTAACATGATTCTGACGGACTTTAAGCATCGCTACGGATGAGAAAATCTCATCGTAGGCAACTCCTTGAACTTGTGAAAAACTCTTCGCCACAAGTCGAGCTTCATAGATGGTGACATTACCATCCATGTCCGTCTTCTTCTTAAAGATCCATTTATCTCAATGGCTTGCCGATCATGGGCAAGTCCACCAAAGTCCATGCTTCATTCTGATACATGGATCCTATCTCGGATTTCATGGCTTCTAACCATTTGTCGGAATATGGGCCCACCATCGCTTCTCCATAGCTCGTAGGTTCATTGTTGTCTAGCAACATGACCTTCAAGACAGGATTACTGTACGACTCTGAAGCAGTACGCATTCTTGTCACCCTACGAGGTACGGTAGTGACTTGATCCGAAGTTTCATGATCACTATCATAAGCTTCTACTTCAATTGGTGTAGGTGCCACAGGAACAACTTCCTGTGCCCTGCTACACACTAGTTGTAGTGATGGTTCAATAACCATATCAAGTCTCCACCATCCTCCCACTCAACTTTTCGAGACAAACTTTTCCTCGAGAAAGGACCCGGTTCAAGAAACAATCCCTATTGCTTTCGGATCTGAATTAGGAGGTACACCCAACTGTTTTGGGTGTCCTATGAAGATGTATTTTATCCGCTTTGGGTTCGAGCTTATCAACCTGAAACTTTTTCACATAAGCGTCGCAGCCCCAAATTTTTAAGAAACGACAACTTAGGTTTCTCCAAACCACAGTTCAAACGATGTCGTCTCAACGGAATTACGTGGTGCCCTATTAAAATGAGTGCGGTTGTCTCTAATGCCTAACCCATGAATGATAGTGGTAATTTGATAAGAGACATCATGGTACGCACCATATCCAATAGGGTGCAACTATGATGTTCGGACACACCATCACACTATGGTGTTCCAGGCGGTATTAATTGTGGAACAATTTCCACAATGTCTTAATTGCGTGCCAAAGCTCGTAACTTAGATACTCATCTCATGATCATATCATAGACATTTTATCCTCTTGTCACGATGATCTTCAACTTCACTCTGAAATTACTTGAACCATTCAATAATTCAGACTTTTGTTTCATCAAGTAAATATACTCAACATCTACTCGAATCATCTATGAAGTAAGAACATAACGATATTCACTGCATGCCTCAGCACTCATTGGACTGCACACATCAAAATGTGTTACTTCCAACAAGTTGCTATCTTGTTCCATCTTACTGAAACCGAGGCTTTTCTGTCATCTTGCCCATGTGGTATGATTTGCATATCTCAAGTGATTCAAAATCAAGTGAGTCCAAACGATCCATCTGCATGGAGTTTCTTCATGCGTATACACCAATAGACATGGTTCGCATGTCTCAAACTTTTCAAAAACGAGCGAGTCCAAAAATCCATCAACATGGAGCTTCTTCATGCATTTTATACCAATATGACTTACATGGCAGTGCCACAAGTAAGTGGTGCTATCTTATATCTTTTGGCATGAAAATGTGTATCACTACGATTGCGATTCAATTAGCCATTCGTTTCAGGTGCAAGACCATTGAAGGCATTGTTCAAATAAACAGAGTAACCATTATTCTCCTTAAATGAATAACCGTATTGTGATAGACATAATCCAATCATGTCTATGCTCAACGCAAACACCAAATATCGATGGTAGAGGGAGCGTGTGATGCTTGATCACATCAACCTTGGAAACACTTCCAACACATATCGTCAGCTCACCTAGTCTCCGTTTATTCCGTAGTTTTATTTCGAGTTACTAACACTTAGCAACCGAACCGGTATCTTAATACCCTGGTGCTAACTAGTAAAGTACACATTAACATAATGTATATCCAATATACTTCTATCGACCTTGCCATCCTTCTCATCTACCAAGTATCTAGGGTAATTCCGCTCTAGTGACTATTCCCCTTATCACAGAAGCACTTAGTCTCGGGTTTGGGTTCAACCTTGGGTTTCTTCACTGGAGTAGCAGCTGATTTGTCGTTTCATGAAGTATCCCTTCTTGCCCTTGCCCTTCTTGAAACTAGTGGTGTCACCAACCATCAACAATTGATGCTCCTTCTTGATTTCTACTTTCGCGGTGTCAAACATCGTGAATACCTCAAGGATCATCATATCTATCCTTGATATGTTATAGTTCATCACGAAGCTCTAGCAGCTTGGTGGCAATGACTTTGGAGAAACATCACTATCTCATCTGGAAGATCAACTCCCACTTGATTCAAGTGATTGTTGCACTCAGACAATCTGAGCACAAGCTCAACAACTGAGCTTTTCTCCCTTAGTTTGCAGGCTAAGAAAATTGTTGGAGGTCTTATACCTCTTGACATGGGCACGAGCCTGAAATCCCAATTTCAGCCCTCAAAAACATCTCATATGTTCCGCAATGTTTCGAAAACATCTTTGGTGCCTCAACTCTAAACCGTTTAACTGAACTATCTCGTAGTTATCAAAACGTGTATGTCCGATGTTCGCAACATCCACAAACGACGTTTGGGGTTCAGCACACTGAGTGGTGCATTAAGGACATAAGCTTTCTACTGTCCGCATAATCGCTACTGTCAACTTTCAACTATATTTTCTCTAGGAACATATCTAAACAGTGGAACTAAAGCGCGAGCTTACAACATAATTTGCAAAGATCTTTTGACTATGTTTAGGATAATTAAGTTCATCTTATGAACTCCCACTCAGATAGACATCCCTCTAGTCATCTAAGTGATTATATGATCCGAGTCAACTAGGCTGTGTCCGATCATCACGTGAGACGGACTAGTCATCATCAGTGAACATCTTCATGTTGATCGTATCTACTATACGACTCATGCTCGACCTTTCGGTCTCTTGTGTTCCGAGGCCATGTCTGTACATGCTAGGCTCGTCAAGTTAACCTAAGTGTTTCGCGTGTGTAAATCTGGCTTACACCCGTTGTATGTGAACGTAAGGATCTATCACACCCGATCATCACGTGGTGCTTCGAAACGATGAACTTTCGCAACGGTGCACAGTTAGGGGGAACACTTTCTTGAAATTTTAATGAGGGATCATCTTATTTACTACCATCGTTCTAAGCAAATAAGATGTATAAACATGATAAACATCACATGCAATCAGATAGTGACATGATATGGCCAATATCATATTGCTCCTTTTGATCTCCATCTTCGGGGCTCCATGATCATCATCGTCACCGGCATGACACCATGATCTCCATCATCGTGTCTCCATGAAGTTGTCTCGCCAACTCATTACTTCTACTACTATGGCTACCGGTTAGCAATAAAGTAAAGTAATTACATGGCGTTGTTCAATGACACGCAGGTCATACAATAAATAAAGACAACTCCTATGGCTCCTGCCGGTTGTCATACTCATCGACATGCAAGTCGTGATTCCTATTACAAGAACATGATCAATCTCATACATCACATATCATTCATCACATTCTTCTTGGCCATATCACATCACATAGCATACCCTGCAAAAACAAGTTAGACGTCCTCTAATTGTTGTTTGCATGTTTTACGTGGCTGCTATGGGTTTTCAGCAAGAATGTTTCTTACCTATGCAAAACCACAACGTGATATGCCAATTGCTATTTACCCTTCATAAGGACCCTTTTCATCGAATCCGTTCCGACTAAAGTGGGAGAGACTGGCACCCGCTAGCCACCTTATGCACCAAGTGCATGTCAGTCGGTGCAACCTGTCTCACGTAAGTGTACGTGTAAGGTCGGTCCGGGCCGCTTCATCCCACAATACCGTCAAAACAAGATTGGACTAGTAATGGTAAGCATATTGAACAAAATCAACGCCCACAACTACTTTGTGTTCTACTCGTGCAAAGAATCTACGCAATAGACCTAGCTCATGATGCCACTGTTGGGGAACGTAGCAGAAATTCAAAATTTTCCTACGTGTCACCAAGATCTATCTATGGAGAAACCAGCAATGAGGGGAAGGAGAGTGCATCTACATACCCATGTAGATTGCTAAGTGGAAGCGTTCAAGAGAATGGGGTTGAAGGAGTCGTACTCGTCGTGATCCAAATCACCGGAGATCCTAGTGCCGAACGGACGGCACCTCCGCGTTCAACACACGTACAGCCCGGTGACGTCTCCCATGCCTTGATCAAGCAAGGAGAGAGGGAGAGGTTGAGGAAGACTCCGTCCAGTAGCAGCACAACGGCGTGGTGGTGATGGAGGAGCGTGGTGATCCAGCAGGGCTTCGCCAAGCACCGCGGGAGAGGAGAAGGGAGAGAGGTAGGGCTGCGCTAGGGAGAGGTCAAAACTCATATGTTGGCCGCCCTCAAGACCTCAACTATATATAGGGGAGAGGGAGGGGGTGCGCCCCCTCTAGGGTCTCCACCCCAAGGGGAGCGCCCACCCCAATCCCATTTAGGGTGGCGGCCAAGGGAGGGGAGAGGGGAAACTTGCCCCCCAAGTTAGGTGGAAGCACCCCCTCCCCAAACCCTAGGTGCCTTGGGCCCTTGTGGGTGGCGCACCAGCCCACCTGGGGCTGGTCCCCTTCCACACTTGGCCCATGTAGCCCTCCGGGGTTGGTGGCCCCACTTGGTGGACCCCCGGGACCCTCCCGGTGGTCCCGGTACGTTACCGATAAAACCCGAAACTTTTCTGGTGACCAAAACAGGACTTCCCATATATAAATCTTTACCTCCGGACCATTCCGGAACTCCTCGTGACGTCCGGGATCTCATACGGGACTCCGAACAACATTCGGTAACCACATACAAACTTCCTTTATAACCCTAGCGTCATCGAACCTTAAGTGTGTAGACCCTACGGGTTCGGGAGACATGTAGACATGACCGAGACGTTCTCCGGTCAATAACCAACAGCGGGATCTGGATACCCATGTTGGCTCCCACATGTTCCATGATGATCTCATCGGATGAACCATGATGTCAAGGACTCAATCGATCCCGTATACAATTCCCTTTGTCTAGCGGTATTGTACTTGCCCGAGATTCGATCGTCGGTATGCCGATACCTTGTTCAATCTCGTTACCGGCAAGTCTCTTTACTCATTTTGTAACACATCATCCCGTGATCAACTCTTTGATCACATTGTGCACATAATGATGATGTCCTACCGAGTGGGCCCAGAGATACCTCTCTGTCACACGGAGTGACAAATCCCAGTCTTGATTCGTGCCAACCCAACAGACACTTTCGGAGATACATGTAGTGCACCTTTATAGCCACCCAGTTACTTGTGATGTTTGGTACATGTCGGTGTCAAAACTGGCGGATCTCAGGTAGGGGGTCCCGAACTGTGCGTCTAGGCGGATAGTAACAGGAGACAAGGGACACGATGTTTTTACCCAGGTTCGGGCCCTCTCGATGGAGGTAAAACCCTACTCCTGCTTGATTGACATTGATGATATGGGTGGTACAAGAGTGGATCTACCACGAGATCAAGGAGGCTAAACCCTAGAAGCTAGCCTATGGTATGATTGTTGTAATGGTTGTGTCCTACGGACTAAAGCCCTCCGGTTTATATAGACACCGAAGAGGGCTAGGGTTACACAGAGTCGGTTACAATGGTAGGAGATCTACATATCTGTATCTCCAAGCTTGCCTTCCACGCCAAGGAAAGTCCCATCCGGACACGGGACGGAGTCTTCAATCTTGTATCTTCGTAGTCTTAGAGTCCGGTTGACGATGATAGTCCGGTTGTACGGACACCCCCTAGTCCAGGACTCCCTCAGTAGCCCCCGAACCAGGCTTCAATGACGATAAGTCCAGTGCGTATATAGTCTTCGGCATTGCAAGGCGGGTTCCCCTCCACATTCCGTGTGTTTGCCGAACAGTGTCCGGCTTCCTTATCAATGTTGCGCTTCTTGGCTTCCACGCCCAATAATGGCTATCTTCCACGCGTCGCATGAATGCGAAAAGCCAGGGTATCTTTTATGTTTTACCCCCTAGCTGTGCAAATAATCTGCCTATAAGAGAGGCAAGAATCCAGATCCAAATCACACCATCTTCCTTCCGCGAGTACTCATCGGAGCGCCTCCGACCAAAAATCCATTCCATCATGGACCGTCGACGCGGCTCCTCCTCTCGCGCTCCCAGCCCACTGCTAGGAGACTGGCGGAGATGTTCTGTCCCGCACAGCGAGCTGGTGACGCTCCAAGCAAAGGGATATCTCCCTCCGGCCTTCATGGTCCCGGTTCGAGCCGGGTTGGCCACCTACCAAGGTGGGAAGCAAGCGGAGGCTACCCCAAGTCCCAACAAAGGGGAGTGGGTATGCTTCGTCCCCTATCCGATAAGGGGGCTCGGATTTCCTATACATCCGTTCCTCCGCGGGCTCCTGGAGTTCTACGGACTCCAGCTCCATCACCTCACGCCCGCCTCTATCCTGCATATCGCGGGCTTCTTAGCTCTTTGCGAGCTATTTCTGGGCATCGAGCCCCATTTTGCACTGTGGAAGAGGTTGTTCTGCCTCGTACCCTGCTCTCATGAGGGGTCCATATATCAAGTGGGCGGCGCCGAAATATGGCGCATTGCCGGGACCGGATATCCATCCGGAACCCCTAAGAAGGCGTCCGAAGACTGGCCTTTGGAATGGTTTTACATAGAAGACGCTCCGCTGCCGGACCCTGTTCGGATCGGCCTCCCGGAGTTCAGTACTGCTCCTCTGAAGAAACGCCTTAGTTGGCGTCCGCGGAGCCCCCAACTGGAGGAAGACAAGAGCGTCCATTATTTGATGGGCCGGATAAGGTTAGTGGCCCATTCCGGGTTGACCATGATTGGAGTCATGGCAACATGCATTATGCAGGGGGTGCAGCCACTACAATACAGGGGCCACCCCATGTGGGATTTCAATGGGGAGGACGATGCCACCCGTCATGGCCGCAAAGGGCCGGGTTCGGCCGAGGACCTGGCGAAGATCCTGTCCGGCCTGTACAAGGGGGAGAAGGAGGACTTCCTCCAGACGAACCCGTTGAATGGGTTCTCCATGAATAACTCTCGACGCTGGGTAAGCGAACACTTTACGTGCCCGACCCATACTTTCAAAGTTTAAGTTTCTTATATTATGTTTTTCGACGCAGGAGCTGCGTCGGGTTGTGGAGGACATGCTAAGTCCAGCTCCGCAACCCGAGGATCCAGAGAGATCCCAGGATCCGGCCTCCGAAGAGGATCCGGACATAAAGGTGGAGCTAATCGACGGGGTGTTCCACCAGCTCAGCATGGATAATGCTTTAGTCGCCATTACGGCTGACTACCCCGGACTATATCCGGCTTCCCAGGTGATTGTGAACGAAGTCCCGACACCATTATTTCTTCCTTGCTCATTTCTGACCGTCGCATACGATGGTGTTTTGCAGGAAGCGCCTTCAAGGCGGGAAGCCGAGCCCACGGCGGCTGACCAACAAAGGCCAGTCCGGACTAGTAGGCGGAAGAGGAGCGCGGCGCGGATTGAAACATCGCCGCAAAGGTATAGCTCACAGTTCATTATTTGGAGCAACGTTCCTAGGAAGCGTTTGAGTGCTCATGACTTTTGTAGGAGAAAAAGCGCCCACTGGACTGCAGGCATAGAGGTTTCCAATCCAACCTCTACCAGCCAGGCTCCAGCACCTGGTCTGGAGGGGGAGGCGAGCGCAAGGCGTGAGCCGGACACTCCTCCAACGGAGGATGCCGACAGACTGTCCGTCACCAAGTCTGAGGTGGAGAGCGCCATGAACCACAGGCGCCGCCGGACAGTATTTCATGACGCGTGCTTCTCCCCTGAGGCGTTGAATGCCTTTGACGCAGGGGACGCGCACCTCCGTGCTGCTCAAGATGGTTTTACCAGAGCCACGGAGCAGTATGTAAAAGACATACGGGTAAGAGAATTTAATAGTTGTATATGCCAGTAGCCCCTGAGACTTAAAGTAGTTATATTAACTGATTTAAGGATCATTTGAAACGCAGGATCTTACGGAGAAGAATACCCAACTATCTCAGGAGCTGCAAGAGTGCAAGGCCCAACTCGAGGCCACACTTGCTGCCGCAGGAGGAAACACAGAGACCCCTCCTGGTAACACATTATTTTAAAATATAAGCGGTGTGCGGCGTGCTGCCGGACAAGATCCAGACAGGCAAGAATTACTGCGCCAGCTGAAGGCCGGCGAGAGGGTGCTGAATAAAGTGCAGCAGGAAAGGAACAAGCTCCAGGATGCCCACGCCCAGCTCGGAGAAGAGCTGAAAGGTGTTCGGGCCGAGCTGTCTGGCTCCGTTAAGGAGAATCAGCGGCTTCGTCGCGGCATCTATAGTAAGTGCTTGAGCGAACTTCTTTGAAAAGAAGAGTTCGGCGAGGAAGTCAATTGACAAAATATGTCTGTAGGTATACTCACAGGTCACCCTGCGGAGGAGATGCCCGTATCGATGGGTGATCAACTTCCCGAACTGTTGCAGCTGCTCGAACGAGTTCGGCAGGCAATGAGCGGCGTCTTCCAGGATTTATGGCCGGCCCTTTCCCTGCCCGAGGGCCTTGGGGAGCTTGCGGAGAAGCTTCAGGGAATGCGGCAGCGCTTCCGTTTATGGAAGATTTCGGCCTGCCGCCAAGGTGCCAGGGAGGCCTGGGCCATGGTGAAGACGCGGTACAAGAAGGCGGATCCCAACCATATGGCCGAGGTCAGACCTGTGGGGCCCGATGGGAAGGAGATCCCTGTGAGTTTAGTATACGGCCAAGTAGAATTGGCCGCTAAATTTTCCCAACGGGACTGTAAATTAGACAGCCTGTTAGACGGGATTGAGGAGGAATACAGTCAGTCGATTTGACAATGTATTTTAAAATGACATGTAAAATGCCTTCTAGCCGGATTGTAGATCGTTTGTCTTTGCCGACCTTTCGCTTCAACCTCGGGACCCTAGAGTCCGGAGTGTGTCCGAATACCTTCTCGGTTAAGAAACAACCGGGGCATGCATGGAGACCAGGCGTAGGGGTCATTAGTGCTTTATCAGACAAGTGCCCAACTAGTTATGTTATATTACATGGTTAGTAAGAAACATCTTCCAGGGAGAATAGTTCCGTTAAGGGTTCCTTTCCCTGGGAGGCATGCCCTAAAGTGCATGTCCGGTCTGCGAAAAGAGCAGAAAAACATCTGGGGGCAGATAAATAAGTAGGTAAAGAATCATCTTTCAAGTCACCGACCGAATATTCCCTTAAGAACGCCAGCTTTCGGCTTCACCCAGTCTGAGGTACACATCCGGCTGACCCGGCAGTAACAATCGCAGAGGTGCTCCCTTTACCTCCTAGCCGAACAATCGGGAACGTAGGGGTAAGCACAGGAGCCAAGCAACCCAGCATGGCCAAAACTTAAGTCATATCGATGCATATAATGGTGAATAAAAGGTACATGTGGAAGCTTGACACATGTGCTGGGCATGAAGCCCTTATAATTAAGCTTCTGGTAAAGAAGCCCCCAGGTATAATGAGTGCGTATGGCACATCAAGTGTGTGCGAACAATGCGCAAGTAGGCCCTTAAGGGCATTTTAGGAAAAGGGTTGAGAGAAGAAAGAGAAACAAAAGACAGCTGAAGTGTAAAAGTTTGGACGGGGGAAGGGGACGAACTCTTAGTCCGGCGCTAGGCATAGAATCTTCGGAGGCGGGCTGCGTTCCATGGGTTCGGCTCCAGTCAGTTGTCCGACGCATTTCGTAGACGGTATGCTCCGCCGGTCAGGACTTGATCGATAATGAAGGGGCCCTCCCATTTGGGCTTGAGCTTGTCCTTTTTCTTGTCCGGCAGGCGTAGAACTAGTTCACCAACGTTGTAAGTCTTGGCCCGTACTTCTCTGCTTTGATATCTTCGAGCCTGCTGTTGATAGAATGCAGAACGAGCCTTGGCGACGTCGCGTTCTTCCTCCAATGCGTCCAAGCTGTCCTGCCGATCCAGCTCGGCTTCTCTTTCTTCGTACATGCGCACTCGAGGTGAGTCATGAATGATGTCGCAGGGCAGAACTGCCTCTGCGCCATATACCATAAAAAATGGTGTGAATCCGGTAGTACGGTTGGGCGTTGTCCGTAGCCCCCAGAGTATGGAGTCTAGCTCCTCTACCCAGTGTGTGTCAGATTTCGTAAGTGATCGCACTAGTCTGGGTTTGATGCCGCTCATTATTAGACCATTTGCTCGTTCCACTTGACCGTTGGTTTGAGGATGATAGACTGAAGCGTAATCGAGCTTAATGCCCATATTTTTGCACCATGATTTAACCTCGTCGGCCATGAAGTTTGTGCCGTTATCGATGATGATGCTGTGGGGGACACCATAACGGTGTACTACCCCGGAGATAAAGTCTATCACTGGTCCGGACTCTGCCGTTTTGACTGGCTTGGCCTCTATCCATTTGGTGAATTTGTCCACCATGACCAATAGGTACCTTTGCTTGTGGGTTCCTCCTTTAAGGGGTCCAACCATGTCAAGCCCCCAGACCGCGAACGGCCAGGTAATGGGTATAGTTTTGAGGGCGGTGGGTGGCATATGGCTCTGATTAGCAAAGAGCTGACAACCGACGCATCTTTGGACTAAGTCCTGAGCATCTGCCCGGGCCGTCGGCCAATAAAATCCTGTACGGAATGCCTTTCCTACAAGGGCCCGAGCTGCGGCGTGGTGTCCGCCTAGTCCGGCATGAATTTCAGCTAGAAGGTTTCGCCCTTCCTCTTCGGAGATACACCTTTGAAGGACTCCGGTTGTGCTTTTCTTATAAAGTTCTCCCTCATGGACCTTGTAGGCTTTAGATCGCCGGACAATGCAGCGGGCCTCATTTTGGTCTTCGGGAAGTTCCTGCCTAAGCAAGTAGGCTAGGATTGGTTCTGTCCACGGGGCGATTACTGCCATTATGTCGTGGGCTGAAGGTGTTATTTCATCGGCTGCATCGTCGGTTATGTCAGATTGCTCTGCGTCGGTTGGTGCGGCTGTTTCTGGTTTGTTATTTCCGGACTCCTCTTCCCATAGTACGGATGGCTTAAAGAGCCGTTCCAGGAAGATGTTTGGAGGGACAGCGTCACATTTTGCGCTGATGCGTGCCAGTACGTCGGCTGCTTGGTTATTATCCCGGGCTACGTGATGGAATTCAAGTCCTTCAAACCGAGCTGACATTTTTAGGACAGCGTTGCAATATGCTGCCATTTTCGGATCCTTGGCATCAAAGTCTCCATTTATTTGGGATATTGCAAGGTTTGAATCCCCGCGCACCTCTAGGCGTTGAATGCCCATGGAGATTGCCATCCGGAGGCCATGTAAAAGGGCCTCGTATTCGGTTGCATTGTTGGAGTCCGTGTACATTATCTGAAGTATGTATTAGACTGTGTCCCTGGTTGGGGACGTCAATACGACGCCAGCCCCCAATCCGGCCAACATTTTAGAGCCGTCGAAGTGCATAATCCAATTGGAGTATGCGCCGTACTCTTTAGGGAGTTCGGCTTCGGTCCATTCAGCGACAAAGTCAGCCAAAACTTGTGACTTTATAGCTCGCCGAGGTTTGTAAGTTATATCGAATGGTAAGAGCTCAATGGCCCATTTTGCAATCCTGCCCGTCGCGTCGCGGTTGTTTATAATGTCGTTGAGGGGTACTTCGGAGGCCACTGTTATCGAACACTCTTGAAAGTAGTGTCGGAGCTTCCGGGATGCCATGAACACCGCATACGCTATCTTTTGATAGTGCGGGTAATGGGACTTGCAGGGGGTTAACACAGTGGATACGTAGTACACTGGTTTTTGAAGAGGGAGTTTATGCCCTTCTGTCTCTCGTTCGACGACGAGTACCGCGCTTACAACTTGATGTGTTGCCGCGATGTATAACAACATTGGTTCGCCCAGATTGGGCGCAGCTAGGACCGGATTTGTTGCCAATATGGCTTTTATTTCTTCGAGTCCGGCAGTGGCAGCATTCGTCCACTCGAAGTGTTCGGTGCGCCTAAGGAGGCGATAGAGGGGCAATGCCTTTTCTCCTAGGCGGGAGATAAAGCGGCTTAGAACCGCCACGCATCCAGTCAATTTTTGTATTTGTTTGAGGTCTTTTGGAATATCTAGCTGTGACAGGGCTCGGATTTTGGCTGGGTTTGCTTCAATTCCTCTACCGGATACAATGAAGCCCAGGAGCTTTCCGGCTGGTACACCGAAAATGCATTTTTCTGGATTCAGCTTGATGTCATATGCTCTGAGGTTGTCGAATGTGAGCCTCAAGTCGTCTACCAGAGTTTCGACGTGTTTGGTTTTGACGACTACGTCGTCTACGTATGCCTCTACTGTTTTGCTGATCTGGGTGGCCAGACATGTTTGAATCATGCGCTGATATGTTGCGCCGGCGTTTTTAAGTCCGAAGGGCATCGTGTTGAAGCAGAATGGTCCATATGGAGTGATGAATGCCGTTGCGGCTTGGTCTGCTTCTGCCATCTTGATTTGATGGTAGCAGGAGTATGCGTCAAGGAAGCACAGTGAATCATGTCCTGCGGTAGCGTCGATTATCTGGTCGATGCGGGGGAGGGGGAAGGGATCCTTTGGGCAGGCCTTGTTGAGGTCTTTAAAATCGACACATAGGCGCCAGGATTTGTCCTTCTTTGGTACCATTACCAGGTTTGCTAGCCAATCTGGATGTTTGATATCTCTGATGAATCCGGCTTCCAATAGTTTGGCTAGCTCTTCTCCCATTGCCTGTCTTTTGGGTTCGGAAAATCGTCGAAGAGCCTGTTTGACGGGCTTGAATACTTTTAGGATGTTTAGGCTGTGTTCTGCCAATCTGCGTGGGATTCCGGGCATATCCGAAGGGTGCCAGGCGAAAATGTCCCAATTTTCCCGAAGGAATTCTCACAGTGCGGCGTCTACGTCAGGGTTCAACTGTGCCCCGATGGAAGCCGTCTTTGTCGGGTCCATTGGATGGACCTGGAATTTTACTATTTCGTCCGCTGGTTTAAAGGAGGTGGACTTGGATCTCTTATCGAGTATCACATCGTCCCTATTCACAGTAGAGCGCAGTGCGGTGAGTTCTTCTGCCGCTAGGGCTTCGGATAGTGCCTCCAGGGCTAATGCGGCCGTCTTGTTTTCGGCGCGGAGTGCTATGTCCGGATCACTAACGAGAGTGATTATTCCGTCGGGCCCAGGCATTTTGAGCTTCATGTACCCGTAATGGGGTACGGCTTGAAAAATTGTGAATGCCTCTCGTCCTAATATAGCGTGATATCCGCTGTTGAACGGGGCCACTTGGAACGTGACTTCTTCAGATCTGTAATTGTCCGGCGAGCCGAACACCACATCGAGTGTGATTTTTCCGGTGCAGCGCGCTTCCCGGCTAGGGATTATTCCTCTGAAGGTTGTGCTGCTTCGCTCAATGCGGCTCCAGTCTATTTCCATTTTTTGAAGAGTTTCCTCGTAGATGAGGTTTAATCCACTGCCGCCATCCATGAGGACCTTTGTAAGTCGAAAGTCGTCCACTATTGGACTAAGTACCAGTGCGGCTGGTGCTTGGGCTATTCGAAATTTAGGTTCGTCGCTGGCGTTGAAGGTGATGGCTGTGTCGCTCCATGGATTTGTTGTTGCTACTTGGTAGACTTTGGCGAGGCTGCGGAATGTTCGTTTCCGCATATTATTTGATGCGAAAGTCTCGAAGACTGTTGATACCGTACCGGTATTGTTGGAGTGGTTTTCCAGGGCTAGAAGCTCCTCGCCACTTTTGGCCACCTGCCGTAATATCCAACATGCTCGAAGGCTATGTGTTGGGATGGCGCCCTTTGTACTGTGAATTTTACAGGGTCCGCAAAGCCATCCCTCCAGTACGGTTCCGTGCCCTTTATGGGGTTTTTGCTTTTTGGTTTTTGTATCTGGTGCCTGAGTGTAATGCACCCTTTTGTTGCGGACTAGGGTAGTATTCGGGGCCAGATTGTCCCAAAACTTATTTTCGGTTGTCCGGAAACTCTTGATCGCACAATACTTTCGTACTATGGATGCTAGGTCGGCGAAGCATGTAATTTCACGACGGCTGACGGCGTTCAAGATTCCCTCGTCCGTGCAATTATTGCAAAAAATTGAGATTGCGTTTTCCTCTCGGCAGTCCTTTATCCTGTCCATAACCAGGAGGAATCTGGCCCAGTAGTGATGTACTGTCTCAGCGGGTTCTTGCCGGATTAGAGATAGATCGCATATGTCTAGGCGGGTGAGTGGAATTAAGTCCGGAACCCTACCCATCTCAAGGCTCGAAGGCCGAGAAGTTTCCAAATTTGGAAGCTTGGATTGCTGGACGTTGTCCAACGAGTCTGGTCCGATGCCTGACTTTAAGTTCAGTGCTTGATCAAAGTCCGTCCCTCTGCGGGAATCCGGCATGGAGGGTTCGGGAGCCCGGACATGACTAGTTTTCAATACAGGAGAAGAGTCGCCGCATTGTTCCTCTACCACTGCAACATGGTGGGTGACCTGGGGAGAGTTAATCTCTCTCAGATCGGTTTTAAGCCCAATCTAATTGTAGTCTGTAGCGACTCCTAGGGCGGCAATGCGATCCAAGAGCTCGTTTACGGACGAGAGCTCTATTGGATCCAGCCGCTCGGCGAATTCCGAGCTGACGTGAAGATTGCTTTTGACGACTTGAGAGGTCATTGTCGAAGTGGTGGCTGGACAGGCGGTCATAAGAAAACCACCTAGCCGGATAGTTTGGCCGGCGGCCAAGGCTCCTTTGGCGAAAATACCATCCTTGAAGATGGGAGGAGGCATCCTTCCTATCGGTGACGGCACAGAGGAACTCTCAATGAAAGCACCAATGTCGGTGTCAAAACCGGCGGATCTTGGGTAGGGGGTCCCGAACTGTGTGTCTAGGCGGATGGTAACAGGAGACAAGGGACACGATGTTTTTACCCAGGTTCGGGCCCTCTCGATGGAGGTAAAACCCTACTCCTGCCTGATTGATATTGATGATATGGGTGGTACAAGAGTGGATCTACCACGAGATCAAGGAGGCTAAACCCTAGAAGCTAGCCTATGATATGATTGTTGTAATGGTTGTGTCCTACGGACTAAAGCCCTCCGGTTTATATAGACATCGGAGAGGGCTGGGGTTACACAGAGTCGGTTACAATGGTAGGAGATCTACATATCCGTATCGCCAAGCTTGCCTTCCACGCCAAGGAAAGTCCCATCCGGACACGGGACGAAGTCTTCAATCTTGTATCTTTGTAGTCTTGGAGTCCGGCTGACGATGATAGTCCGGCTGTCCGGACACCCCCTAGTCCAGGACTCCCTCAGTACACCCAAAGCATTCCTACGGTATCCGGGAGTTGCACAATCTCATGGTCTAAGGAAATGATACTTGACATTAGAAAAGCTTTAGCATATGAACTACGATCTTTGTGCTAGGCTTAGGATTGGGTCTTGTCCATCACATCATTCTGCTAATGATGTGATCTCGTTATCAATGACATCTAATGTCCATGGTCAGGAAACTGTAACCATCTGTTGATCAACGAGCTAGTCAACTACAGGCTTACTAGGGACATGGTGTTGTCTATGCATCCACACATGTATCTGAGTTTCCTATCAATACAATTATAGCATGGATAATAAACGATTATCATGAACAAGGAAATATAATAATAACTAATTTATTATTGCCTCTAGGGCATATTTCCAACAATTATCACTAGGTTCATGTTCATCACCTGATTGTGTTTCAGCATCAGAAATAGAAATATCATTGGGATTCTCAGGTGTGTCTACAGTAGGTTCACTGGAAGCATGCAAAGTCCTATTGTTTTTCTTCTTCTTCTTTTTAGAAGAACTAGGTGCCTCTAAATTATTTCTCTGAGAATCTTGCTCGATTCTCTTAGGGTGGCCTTCAGGATACAAAGGTTCCTGAGTCATTCTACCAGTTCTAGTAGCCACTCTAACAACAAAGTCATTTTTATTATTTAATTCATCAAGCAAATCATTCTGAGCTTTAAGTACTTGCTCAGCTTGAGTAGCAACCATAGAAGCATATTTGCTAACGAGTTTGAGTTCATCTTTAACTCTAGCCAAATTATCGCTTACACGTCCTATCTCGAAAGCATTATTCTTTAACTCTCTACCCACATAAGCATTAAAACTTTCTTGTCTAGCCATAAAGTCATCAAATTCATCTAAGCATGGGCTATGAAATTTAGTAGACGGGATTTCAACTTTATCATATCTATAGAGAGAATTTACCTTTACTACCTGTGTCGGGTTATCAAGACAATATGGTTCTTCAACAGGCGGTATATTAAGACCATGTATTTCTTCAATAGGAGGTAAATTCTTAACACCTTCAGCTTTAATACCTTTTTATTTCATTGATTTCTTTGCCTCTTGCATATCTTCAGGACTGAGAAATAAAACACCTCTCTTTTTCAGAGTGGGTTTAGGAATAGGCTCAGGAGTTGGCTCAATTGGTTCAGGAATTGCCTCAGGAATTGGCTCAGGAAGAGTCCAATTATTTTCATTAGTCAACATATTATTCAATAATATTTCAGCTTCATCGACTGTTCTTTCCCTGAAAACACAACCTGCACAACTATCCAAGTAGTCCTTGGAAGCATCGGTTAGTCCATTATAAAAGATATCAAGTATTTCATTTTTCTTGAGAGGATGATCAGGCAAAGCATTAAGTAACCGGAGAAGCCTCCCCCAAGCTTGTGGGAGACTCTCTTCTTTGATTTTCACAAAATTATATATTTCCCGCAAGGCAGCTTGTTTCTTATGAGCAGGGAAATATTTAGCAGAGAAGTAATAAATCATATCCTGGGGACTACGCACACAACCAGGAGCAAGAGAATTATACCAAGTATTAGCATCACCCTTTAATGAGAACGGAAATATCTTAAGAATATAATAATAGCAAGACTTCTCATCATTAGTAAACAGGGTAGCTATATCATTCAACTTGGTAAGATGTGCCACAACAGTTTCAGATTCAAGGCCATAAAAAGGATCAGATTCAACTAAAGTAATAATCTCAGGATCAACAGAGAATTCATAATCCTTATAAGTAACACAGATAGGTGAAGTAGCAAAAGCAGGGTCAGGTTTCATTCTAGCATTAAGAGACTGCTACTTCCATTTAGCTAATAATTTCTTAAGATCATATCTATCATTGCAAGCAAAGATTTCCCTAGCAGCTTCTTCATTCATAACATAACCCTTACGAACAACAGGCAATACATAATCATTGGGAGAACCTTCATCGTCACTATCATCAATAATAGCATCTTCAATAATTTCATTCCCCCTAACTCTTGCAAGTTGTTCATCAAGAAATTCACCTAATGGCAAAGTAGTATCACGCACAGAAGTAGTTTCATCATGCATAGCAGAAGTGGCATCATTAATAACAGGCGACATATCAGAATTCATAACAGTAGCAGGTTTAGGAGTCGCAAGCTTACTAATAAAGGAAGGAGAATCTAGTGCAGAGCTAGATGGCAGTTCCTTACCTCCCCTCGTAGTTGAGGGCAAAATAGTAGTTCGGTCGTATTTCAAGTTCTTCATAGTGATCAACAGATATAAATTCCAAGTGACTCAGAGAATAGATTTATGCTCCCTGGCAACGGCGCCAGAAATTAGTCTTGATAACCCACAAGTGTAGGGGATCGCAACAGCTTTCGAGGGTAAAGTATTCAACCCAAATTTATTGATTCGACACAAGGGGAGCCAAAGAATATTCTTGAGTATTAGCAGTTGAGTTGTCAATTCAACCACACCTGGATAACTTAGTATGTGCAGCAAAGTATTTAGTAGCAAAGTAGTATGATAATAAAGGTAATGGTAGCAAAAGTAAATATAATTGTTTTTGGGGTTTTGTAGTAGTTGTAACAGTAGCAACGAAAAAGTAAATAAGCGAAGAACAATATGTGAAAAGCTCGTAGGCAATGGATCAGTGATGGATAATTATGCCGGATGCGATTCCTCATGTAATAGTTATAACATAGGGTGACACAGAACTAGCTCCAGTTCATCAATGTAATGTAGGCATGTATTCCGTAAATAGTCATACGTGCTGATGGAAAAGAACTTGCATGACATCTTTTGTCCTACCCCCCATGGCAGCGGGGTCCTAGCGGAACCTAAGGGATATTAAGGCCTCCTTTTAATAGAGAACCATAACAAAGCATTAGCACATAGTGAATACATGAACTCCTCAAACTACGGTCATCACCGAGAAGTATCCCGATTATTGTCACTTCGGGGTTGTTGGATCATAACACATAATAGGTGACTATAGACTTGCAAGATAGGATCAAGAACACACATATATTCATGAAAACAAAATAGGTTCAGATCTGAAATCATGGCACTCGGGCCCTAGTGACAAGCATTAAGCATAGCAAAGTCATAGCAACATCAATCTCAGAACATAGTGGATAGGGATCAAACCCTAACAAAACTAACTTGATTGCATGGTAAATCTCATCCAACCCATCACCGTCCAGCAAGCCTATGATGGAATTACTCACGCACGGTGTTGAGCATCATGAAATTGGTGATGGAGGATGGTTGATGATGACGACGGTGACGAATCCCCCTCTCCGGAGCCCCAAACGGACTCCAGATCAGCCCTCCCGGGAGAGATTAGGGCTTGGCTGTGGCTCCGTGTCGTAAAACGCGATGAAACTTTCTCTCTGGTTTTTTCTTCCCGAACGTGAATATATGGAGTTGGAGTTGAGGTCGGTGGAGGTCCCGGGGGGACCACGAGATAGGGGGCGCACCCTACAGTGGGGGCGCCCCCCTGTCTCGTGGACAGTCCCTGGGCCCCCCTGATGTATTTCTTTCGCCCATAAATTCTTATTAATTCCAAAAAGTGCCTCTATGGATTTTCAGGACATTCCGAGAACTTTTCTTTTCTACACATAAAACAACATCATGGCAGTTTTGCTGAAAACAACGTCAGTCCGGGTTAGTTTCATCCAAATTATGCAAGTTAGAGTCCAAAACAAGGGCAAAAGTGTTTGGAAAAGTAGATACGTTGGAGACATATCAGCGGACACAGGCATCTCCTCTTCAGGGCGACCTGTCAGCATACCTACAGACATAACTCTGTTAGCCCACTTCTTCGCGGAACTATATAAAGGTTCATTCAAGCACTTACTAAAAATGCTGCGTCGAAGCCTCTTATTCTCCTTCACGGAGTCAGCAAGTTGGGCCCGAACATCTTTTAGTTCAACGCTCAGCTGGGTATGGGCATCCTGGAGATCATTTTTCTCTCGAATAACCCGTGTCAGCACGCGCTCGCCAGCCTCTAGCTGTCGTTGAGGATGTTTCTCATCCCCCGATACGGTCTCTGGATTACCTCCGGGATTGTCGAGGCTCCGGGATTGTCTGCATAATCTATTGTTAGATTTGCATGCATGCCGAATACTAACTGGTACATGTCATTATATTCTTTTCAATCAAGACAAGTATTACCAGATGAGGCCTTCTTGGACTCCTCCATTCCAGCAACTGCGGCCCGTAGCTGGGCTTTGCACTCCTCCAGCTCTTTAGACAACTGGCTATTCTTCTCCGTAAGAACCTATGCATACAATGATCCTTAAATCAGTTGTGCCAACTGCTTCAAGTCTCAGGGGCTACTGGTATACATAATTATCTGTTTTTCTTACCCGTATATCCTTCACATACTGGTCCGTGGCCCTAGCAAGACCATCTTGAGCAGCTCGGATGTACACATCTCCTGAGTTGAAGACGTTGAACGCCTCTTCGGAAAAATTAGGGTCGCGGAGTATGGCCCGTCGACGCCTGTGATTCATGGCGCTCTCCACTTCGGAATTCGTAGCGGACATTCTATCCACATCCTCTGTAGGAGGACCGCCCGGCGTTGTCCCCGCGTTAGCCTCCGCCCCTGAGTCCGGCTCTGGAATCCGGCTGGTGGAGGCGTGGCCGGCAGGCTCTCCAGACACTGTCCGGTGAGCGTTTTTTCTGCCAGGGACCACAGACATTGTTATATTTTAGAGACGATAATCACGGAGCAGGTTTTTACACATACCTCTACGACAGCGTCAAGGTCCTGACTGCCTTCCTTTTAAGCCTACCCGGCTTCGGTGCCCCTTGTTGGCGAGTCACCGCGGGTTCGGCACGGCGCCCTGATGGCCTTCCCTGTAAAACGCAATACATGGGCTGTGGGTAAAGTGCAAAGAAGGGATCCTTCTCGGAAGTTAGGACTCCGGTTTTACTTACCTGTGACGCAGGGAGTAGGCCAGGATAATCAGCTATGATGGGCACCAAGGCACCGTCATGGCTTAGCTGATAGAACATCCTGTCGACGAGCTCCACAAATACGTCCGGATCTTCTTTGAGTCCGGGGTCAAGGGCCCTGGCAGGGTCCTCTGGCAGTGGAGACGGGCTGTGGACCTCCCTCACAGCTTTTCGCAGTTCCTGCTATGAATTAGCAGGGTAAATATTTGTGATGAAGAATGCCGGAGTGAATGGAATTGAGTAAAGGATAGCAGCTCACCCAGCTTGGGGGGTTGTACATGGAAAATCCATCCCGTGGCTTAACATGGAGGAACACCTCTTCTTCTCCTTTGTATAAATCGGACAGTATTTTCGCCAGAGCGGTGGCGAAGTCCGGACCTTTACGACCGCAGCGGGTGGCATCGTCTTCTCCGTTGAAGTGCCACATGGGTTTCCTCCGATACTGAAGTGGCTGCACCCCCCGCATTATGCATATTGACATAACCTCGATTATTGTTAGTCCTGATTTGGCCAGTGTTTTTATCCTGCCCATCAGGTAAGGGACCTCTCTGTTATCTTCCTCCTGGGGCTCTGGGGGCGCCAGCTGTGGCGTTTCTTCAGCGGGGCATTAGCAAACTCAGGAAGACCCATCCGAATAGGGTCCGGAAGGGGGACGTCCTCCATATGGAACCACTCCGAAGGCCAGTCTTCGGATGTATTCTTCGGAGTACCGGACAGGTATCCGGTCCCGGTGATATGCCATATTTCGGCTCCGCCCACTTGATATATTGATCCCTCCTGAGTGCGGGGGACAAGGAAGAATAGCCTCTTCCATAGCTCGAAATGAGCTTCGCAGCCCAGAAATAGCTCGCAAAGGGCGATGTAGCCTGTGATGTCCAGTATGGAGGCGGGAGTGAAGTTATGCAGCTGGAGGCCGTAGTACTCCAGGAGCCTGCGGAGGAACGGATGGATTGGAAATCCGAGTCCCCTCAGCAAGTAACGGACAAGGCATACCCGTTCCCCCCTGGATGGGTTGGGAAAACTCTCCGCTTGCTCCCCGCCATTGTAAGTGGCTAGTCCGGCTCGGACGGGGACCATATATGCAGGCGGGAGAAACCCCTGGGTCTGCAACTCTACCAATCGATCGTGGGGGACAGAACACTTCTCCCAATCACCTGGCTTAGTGCTACGGGAGCGAGAGGAGGAGCTGCGGCGCTGGCCATGATGGAATGGCTTTCTCGAGCGCGCTCTGATGGATACTCACTGGGGGAAGATGGTGTGATTTGGATCTGAGGATCCCCGTCTCTTTAAATAGACGATTTACTTACATGGTCGGGGTGGCAAATGTAAAAATGCCCCGACTTCTCGCATTCGCTCAACACGTGGAGACTGCCATTATTAAGGCACAGAAGTCGAGGAGTGCAACATTAATGGGAAGCCGAACACTGCTCATTACAACAGGTACTCAGGGATTTTGGAGAAGAACCCGCCTTGCAATGCCGAAGACAATCTGCGCACCGGACTCATCGTCATTGAAGCCTGGTTCAGGGGCTACTGAGGGAATCCTGGATTAGGGGGTCCTCGGATAGCCGGACTATATTGGCCGGACTGTTGGACAATGAAGATACAAGAGATTGAAGACTTCGTCCCGTGTCCGGGTGGGACTCTCCTTTGCGTGGAAGGCAAGCTTGGCAATTCGGATATGTAGATCTCCTTCTCTGTAACCGACTCTGTGTAACCCTAGCCCCCTCCAGTGTTTATATAAACCGGAGGGTTTAGTCCGTAGGACAACAACAATCATAACCATAGGCTAGCTTATAGGGTTTAGCCTCTACGATCTCGTGGTAGATCAACTCTTGTAATACTCATATCATCAAGATCAATCAAACAGGAAGTAGGGTATTACCTCCATCGAGAGGGCCCGAACCTGGGTAAGCATTGTGTCCCTGCCTCCTGTTACCATTAGCCTTAGACGCACAGTTCGGGACCCCCTACCCAAGATCCGCCGGTTTTGACACCGACAACAAGCGCACAAGAAAGCTACCTCAAGAAGATGCATGAAGACACAAGGCACACCATCAAGCGCCAAGTACAATGACTCACGACCAAGCTTAACATCAACAAGCAACCCATGATATTCAACATCGGAGATCTTGTGTGGCTACACCTTCGCAAGGAACACTTCCCCAACGAACACAAGTCCAAACTTCTACCCCGAGCCAATGGACCCTTCAAGGTGCTAGCATGCTAAGCGACAAGTACAGCATGAGCGACATCTTCAATGTCCAAGACCTCTTGCCATACCATGGTGATGAAGCTTTCGATCCGAGGTCGGATCTTTCCCAAGGGGGGGGGGGAGATGATGCGGAACATCCCACGATCATCCCCATGGACGCATCTACATCTCCTACAACACCACTTGGACCAATGACAAGAGCTCGAGCAAAGGCTATCGAAGATAAGGTGAACTCACTCCTCTCCGAACTACCACTCTCTACACATGAGACATGGCTACTACCTCAAGTGGAAACACTATGTGTGATCAGGTACTTTGAGGAAGGCCATGGAGCAGCTACATCTAATGGACAAGACGGCGAGGACACCAAGCATGAGGGACAAGAAGAAGAGCTACCGAAGAAGCTATAGCGAGTGGATGTCCGCCCAGGACCGGACGTCCGGCGCCTGACGCTCCAGCCAGCGGACGTCCAACCAGGACCGGACGTACGGCGCCTGAAGGCCCAGCCGACCCACGTCTCAGCCGACGCCAGCTACAGTGAGCGGACGTCCGCCCAAGACCGGACGTCCGACAACACTTCCCAGTGAGCGAACGTCCGGCCCCACCGAACGACTGACAGTTCCACACCCGAATGTTTCAGCGGGAATCCAATGCGACCGGACGACTGGCGACTGGACGAACGGCCATCTCCGGATGTCCGTTACCACTGTTATAGAATGTAATTAGCGGAAGTCCGAGCCTATCGGATGTCCAAGCCCTCGCGAGCCACAGGACGACCGGTAAGGACCAGATGTCCGCTGCCTGTGTGTGCGCAGCTTCAGGCCCGAGGGCCATGTGCCCTTTCATTTCGCCCCCTTTTGCACTTAGACTATAAATAGACCTCCTCCTCCTAGTTAGGGTTAGCAAAGGATTAGCTCATATTTGTGTGAGAGCTAATTTGCTCATCCACTTGGTTACTTCTCCATTGGAGTTCACGACCTCTTCGGAGAAGATCCCCCAAGCGGATTCAAGACCACTTTAGGGGAAGACCCCCTCAAGAGCTCCTCATGGAGAAGAACTACCGCCACTTGTATCGTCCCTTGTTGGATTCGGATCGTGTATGTTTCGAGGATCTAGCATATGTGTGACCAAATCTTGTTGGTTGAGTGATTTCTCTCGTGTTTGCCCTCGTGATTTCTCCTCGTGTTCTTCATAGGATTCCCTCCAGTCGTGAAAGATCGGGTATCTAGGGTTCTACCCTACATCAATTTCATTTGGGACATGCAATAACGCTTTTACTTCCTGTTTAACAATATTTGGGCAAGCTTTGCTGAAGAAGATAGATGACTTATCATGATTTATGCATTGCCCAGATGCTTAGCAATAAGTGTTGACCACCTGATTTATCTCATTAGCTCCACCGACACTTGCCTTGAAGAACAACAAGCTGTCATCAGCGAATAATAAATGGTTGACTGGCGGCGCCGAAGTAGCCACTTAAAGGCCATTCAAGTTGGACGACTCATCTGTAGATTTTAGGAGGCACAAAAGTCCCTCTGCTACTATCAAGAAAAGGTATGGAGAAATAGGGTCTCCTTGTCGAATCCCGCGAGATGGTTTAAACTCCAGTAATTTCTTACCATTAAAGAGCACTAAATTTTTTACTGAACTCACCATGCTCATCACAATTTCCACCCACTTTTCAGAAAACCCATCTTCAACATTATTGCTTGCAAGTAATCCCACTCTCTATCATATGTGTTCATCATATCCAACTTCAGGGCACAATACCTGTTTCTCTCGGTTGTATTCCTCGTCATAAAATGAAGGCATTCATAGGCCGCAATTATATTGTCAGTAGAGTTTACCTGGGATGAAGGCAAACTGCTCCTCTGAGATAATGTTTGGCAATACTAATTTCATCCTGTTGAATATGACTTTGGAAGCAATCATGACAACACGTTGCAGAAGCAAGTAGGTCTAAATTGTATCAATTGGGTGACTCGCCTTTGGTATTAGAACCAGAATAGTCTCATTAATATTTTCAGCTGACTCAGTACCTTCGATGATGCGAAGAATAGTCTGGGTGACGTCAGCCCCACATACCTTCGAGTACGAAACATCTGAAATAATCTGCTTTAACTTCCTCTTGAGTGTACGTGGCATTTAAAATATAATTCATTGCCAGAGTGACTCTAACTGGTACCGCATTTAACACCTGATCCATGTCATGAACTCCCTCGGATGCAGACTACTTATAGTGGGAGTAACATAGATGACACTTAAGCAGGAAATATGATGTGGCAGCTAAATAATGAGAAGAGAGACAAATTAAGTGATATAGCTAGTTACTCACACTATAAGTAACATGACACATACCAAAAACAAGATGAGTCTACAACCTAATGAAGTGTTGCATGATACCACACATATGTTATTCCCCACTATAGATGTAGTAACATAGACTAGTAACATATGCATGTTACTCTTTCCGTCCAGGTTTATTTAGGCCCCCTTATTTTGGGCTAAAGTTTGACCTAAAATTTTTACTAACAAAATGAAAACTATATGTCACAAAAATTATATTGTCAGAAAGCTCTTTCAAATATAAATCCAACAGTATAATTTTTATAGCATGTACTTTATATTTAGTAGTCTAAGCCTGACCCAAAATACGAAGAGACCCAATAAATCGAACAGAGGTTGCTGGAATTTAGTCTATTTTGGGCAGCCCAATAACTATTTCAGAAATTCCTAATAAATCCTAGAGGCCCACTCAGCCCATTTGTGCAAGGCAAGGGATACTACTAAAGTTTAGTACCACATTGCTAGTTTAGTGGGAGTTGGACCTCCTTATAAGGGAGGTTCTTTACCTACTTGTATGAGCATGAGAACAAGAGGGACATCCACGCGTGCTCCTCCTCCGCCGCCCGCCTCGCCACGCCACGCCTCATCACGACGCCCGCGGGTTGCGGGTTGCGGGAATGAGCCGAGCCGATGTCTAATTTTTGCCACGCACTACGGGCATACGAAAGGTCATTTGGGAGCTGAAAAGTTTTTGTGGTAGTGGATAATGAATACGAACGGCGCACCTCTTCGCGTGCTGCCTGTTCACTTCGTCTCCCTCCGTTGCTTCACCTCCCGTCGCAGCCTGTTCGCGTCCCTCTCCTGTGCCTATATAAGAGAGGTCGCTCCTCTCCAGAGAGACACATCAGAAGGTCCTCTTCCTCTCGCCACACAGTTCCAATCTCTGCGCTGCTGCTGTCTTCCTCATCCCGGCTTGCGGCATGCACCATGAGTCGGGACAGTAGGCCTCCGAAACCGCACCTTTTGAGTCCTGTACGGGAGAAGGGTGATAAGGTGTTTGGGGAGCGCTCTGCGTGACTACTGGCTTCTTCGTCACGGACGCCCCGAACACCGACGACTACTTCCCCGACGTCAACGACCTCCTCGATGACATGGCAGGCGAGGACACCGACCCCAAGTCCAGCGCTTCTGCTGCTGCTATGCCATACGTGTTCTTCTCCTTTCTGTTAGAAGTCCTGCTACAGTTCTTGGCTCTGGTTTCTGCCCTACGTATGTTAGGTTCTATGTCGTATAAGCAACTTCATCTAGTGTCTGTTCTAGATGTGTTTAGCTTAAGTTCATATATGCAGACGATGATTACCTTCTCTCTGTCAGATTGCATGACTTGCTTTATATTTGCTATTTTAGTCATGCTTTATCTAGTATTTCCGTTAGCAAAAAATTTGTGTAAATTGCTCACATTTCCAACAATCCAAAAACCTTATTATAGGCAATTTACCCCGAGTGGTTTTGCTGCTTCCATGAGACCTCCTATGTTTGAGGGTATCCACTATAAGAGGTGGCGCGTAAGAGAAGTCTTATGGTTTCAGACCATGAGCTGTTATGACGCCACTCTTGGCAAACCTGAAGGAGAGCAAGATGCCCAACATGCACAAGCTTTTCAGAAAATGGATACTCTGTTTAAGGCTTCTCTCTTGAGTGTTCTTGGTGAGAACATAGTTGATGCTTATGTGTCAATTGACAATGGAAAAGATATGTGGGACGCACTCGAGGCCAAGTTTGGGGTCTCGGATGCCGGCACTGAGCTGTACATCATGGAGCAATTCTATGATTACAGGATGACTGAAGAGCGCTCTATGGTTGAGCAGGCTCATGAGATACAGTCATTTGCTAAAGAACTTGAGCACTTCAATTGCATGCTACCAGACAAGTTTGTCGCCGGGGGTATCATCACTAAGCTTCCTCCTTCATGGAGGAACTTTGCTACCTTACTGAAGCATAAGAGACAGGAGTTTTCCGTTTCGGATCTCATTGGTACTCTTGATGTGGAAGAAAAGGCGAGAGCAAAGGACACACATGCTCGAGGTATTGAGGGAGGATCTAGTGCCAATCTGGTACAGAAGAAAAACTTCCAGTCCCACAAGTTCAAGAACAAGGGCAAGCTTGATGGTAAAGCAAAGTTTGATGGGAAGAACAAGGCTATGCAGCACACGAACTTCAAGAAGAAGAATGACAAGAGGAAAGGTGTTTGTCATGTGTGTGGAGATCCTGATCATTGGGCTCCTAGTTGTCCCAATCGCTATGATAAGCGTCATCCTGGGAAAGGCGGCAAGACCGCTAATGTTGTCATTGGAGACACTGACATGAAGGATGCTAGGTATGGTATATTTCCCACTATTCTTTCAGTATGTCATTCTCCTGATTGGTTGATTGACACAGGTGCTAATGTGCATGTATGCGGTGATATTTCCATGTTTTCGTCTTATCAGACCGCAGGGACTTCAACCGTGCTGATGGGCAACGGTTCAAGTGCTTCTGTTCGTGGTGTTGGCACGGTCGATCTGAAGTTTACTTCGGGGAAGATCGTGCGGCTGAAGAACGTGCATTATGTCCCCTCCGTCGATAAAAATCTTGTTAGCGGATCTCTTCTGTATAGAGATGGCTATAAGCTTGTCTTTGAGTCGAATAAATTTGTAATATCCAAGTATGGAACCTTTGTTGGTAAAGGCTATGAGTCAGGAGGCCTGTTTCGTTTATCCTTATCAGACGTTTGCAATAAAGTTGTTAATCATATTTGCAACAATAGTGAATCAAATGTGTGGCATTCACGTCTTTGTCATGTTAACTTTGGTTGCATGTCGCGACTAGCGAAGTTGAACTTAATCCCTAGTTTCACCATTGTCAAGGGATCTAAGTGTCAAGTGTGTGTGCAAGCTAAGCAACCTCGTAAGTCTCACATGACTGTGGAGACGAGAAATCTTGCACCACTAGAACTTATACATTCAGATCTATGTGAAATGAATGGTGTTTTGACAAAAGGTGGAAAGAAATATTTCATGATGTTAATTGACGACTCCACTAGATATTGCCGTGTGTATCTTCTGAAATCTAAGGATGAGGCTTTGAACTTTTTCAAGATCTATAAAGCTGAAGTGAAAAACCAACTTGATCGAAAAATCAAGAGGCTTAGGTCCGACCGTGGCGGAGAGTATTTTTCCAATGAATTTGATGCTTTTTGTGCGGAACATGGTATAATCCATGAGAGGACGCCTCCCTACTCACCTCAGTCAAATGGGGTGGCCGAAAGAAAGAACCGTACTCTAACTGATTTGGTTAATGCCATGTTAGACACATCGGGTCTCTCCAAGGCATGGTGAGAGGAGGCGATATTGACTGCATGTCATGTCCTAAGCCGAGTTCCCACAAAGAACAAAGAGATAACTCCATTCGAGGAATGGGAGAAGAAAAGGTTAAAGCTCTCTTATCTATGAACCTGGGGTTGTTTGGTGAAAGTCAATGTGCCAATTCCAAAGAAGCGGAAGCTGGGACCAAAAATTGTGGATTGTGTTTTCCTGGGATATGCTTTTCATAGCATTGGCTATAGATTCTTGGTTGTAAAATTTGAGGTACCTGACATGCATGTCGGTACGATCATGGAGTCAAATGATGCGACTTTCTTTGAAGATATCTTTCCCATGAAGGATATGGCTACCTCATCTAATCAGGAGATGCCTAGTTCATCGAATCAGGAACCAGTTACAATTACTGAACCTTCCATTTCGATGGAACACTTTGAAAGTCCTGTGGAGGAGAACAACGAAGTTCCTACTAGGAGCAAGAGACAGAGGACTGTAAAGTCCTTTGGTGATGATTTTCTTGTGTATCTCATAGAAGACACTCCCAGCTCTATTTCAGAGGCCTATGCATCTGAAGATGCTGACTACTGGAAGGAAGCAGTTCGTAGCGAGATGGATTCCATCTTGACGAATGAAACTTGGGAGATAACTGATCGTCCTTATGGGTGCAAACCTATAGGATGCAAATGGGTATTCAAGAAGAAGCTTAGGCCTGATGGTACTATTGAAAAGTACAAGGCTCGGCTCGTGGCTAAGGGTTATACCCAAAAGGAAGGTGAAGACTTCTTTGATACTTACTCACTTGTGGCTCGACTGACCACTATTCGAGTTCTACTTTCACTAGCTGCCTCACATGGTCTTCTCGTTCATCAAATGGATGTTAAGACTGCTTTCCTAAATGGAGAGTTGGATGAGGAAATTTATATGGAACAACCAGATGGGTTTGTAATAGATGGTCAGGAAGGGAAAGTGTGCAAGTTGCTGAAGTCTTTGTATGGACTCAAGCAAGCACCCAAACAGTGGCATGAGAAGTTCGAAAGAACTTTAATAGCTGCAGGATTTGTTGTGAACGAAGCTGACGAATGTGCGTACTATCGCCATGGTGGGGGCGAGGGAGTTATGCTTTGCTTGTATGTTGATGACATACTAATTTTTGAAACAAATCTGAATGTTATTAAGGAGGTCAAGGAGTTCCTATCTCGCTGTTTTGAGATGAAGGATTTAGGAGTGGCTGATGTCATTCTGAACATCAAGTTGTTGAGAGACGACGATGGTGGGATTACATTGCTTCAATCTCACTATGTGGAAAAGATCTTGAGTCGCTTTGGCTACAGTGACTGCAAGCCCTCTCCAACACCATATGATGCTAGTGTGTTGCTTCGAAAGAATCGAAGAATTGCTAGAGATCAATTGAAATATTCTCAGATTATTGGCTCGCTTATGTACTTAGCCAGTGCTACAAGACCTGACATCTCTTTTGCTGTTAGCAAACTGAGTCGGTTTGTATCAAAACTAGGAGATGTGCATTGGAAAGCTCTAGAGAGAGTTTTGCGTTATTTGAAAGGCACTGCGAATTATGGAATTCACTACACCGGGCACCCAAAGGTGCTTGAAGGATATAGTGACTCAAACTGGATCTCAGATGCTGATGAGATAAAGGCCATGAGCGGATATGTATTTACTCATGGAGGTGGCGCTGTTTCTTGGAAGTCTTGCAAGCAGACCATCTTAACGAGGTCAACAATGGAATCAGAACTCACAACACTAGATACAACTACGGTCGAAGCAGATTGGCTTCGCTATCTCTTGAATGACTTGCCGGTTGTTGAGAAATCTGTACCGGGTATCCTTATGAACTGCGACAATCAAACTGTGATCACGAAAGTGAATAGCTCAAAGGATAACATGAAGTCATCAAGACACATTTAGAGAAGGTTAAAGTCTATCAGAAAAATGAGAAACTCCGGAGTTATTGCATTGGATTATATCCAAACGTCTAAAAATCTGGCAGATCGTTTCACTAAGGGTCTATCACGTAATGCGATAGATAATGCATTGAGGGAGATGGGTATGAGACCCACAATATGAGTTGTTCACAGTGGTAACCTATTCTTTGTGATCGGAGATCCCGTGAATTAGATGTGGAAGACAAGCTGTTGGTCAACTGGGAGGAGAGTATCCTTACTGTTAAAAATACCACTCCATGAAGATGCAATACTCTCCTAATCTGCATGGTAGGTTGATGTATATCTTAATGTGTTCTAAGTGGCTCTTTGAAGCAGAGATGTTGTCCTGCAGAACATCTTTTGAAGAACATACCTATATGAGTCTGATTGTCAAACTCACAATCTATGAGAGTAGGGTTCTCTCTAGTAAACTCATGAAAGGTCACGGAGCATGACGCATAAGCTCCACCCGCGGGGAAGACCCACGGTAGCCACGTATCGGTCAAGGCTTTATGTGAAGCTAGATTCGCAGAAAACTTGCAGTTCAAGGCCCAGTCCACTGTTCAAGTTGCTTACTAGTGTAGCATAGAGTTCTAGGTGGAAGTTCAACTTAACAGTCTCCACTGCAGTACCGGTATATAAAACAGTGTTTTGGAACTAAAGGAAAATTTCTATGTGCCTCTAGGATCTAGTGGGGGATTGCTGGAATTTAGTCTATTTTGGGCAGCCCAATAACTATTTCAAAAATTCCTAATAAATCCTAGAGGCCCACTCAGCCCATTTGTGCAAGGCAAGGGATACTACTAAAGTTTAGTCCCACATTGCTAGTTTAGTGGGAGTTGGACCTCCTTATAAGGGAGGTTCTTTCCCTACTTGTATGAGCATGAGAACAAGAGGGACATCCACGCGCGCTCCTCCTCCGCCGCCCGCCGCGGGTTGCGGGTTGCGGGAATGAGCTGAGCCGATGTCTAATTTTTGCCACGCACTACGGGTATACGAAAGGTCATTTGGGAGCTGAAAAGTTTTTGCGCTAGTGGATAATGAATACGAACGGCGCACCTCTTCGCGTGCTGCCTGTTCACTTCGTCTCCCTCTGTTGCTTCACCTCCCGTCGCAGCCTGTTCGCGTCCCTCTCCTGTGCCTATATAAGAGAGGTCGCTCCTCTTCAGAGAGACACATCAGAAGGTCCTCTTCCTCTCGCCACATAGTTCCAATCTCTGCGCTGCTGCTGTCTTCCTCATCCCGGCCTGCGGCGTGCACCGCGAGTCGGGACAGTAGGCCTCCGAAACCGCACATTTTGAGTCCTGTACGGGAGAAGGGTGATAAGGTTTTTGGGGAGCGCTCTGCGCGACTACTGGCTTCTTCGTCACGGACACCCCGGACTCCGACGACTACTTCCCCGACGACGACTACTTCCCCGACGTCGACGACCTCCTCGACGACATGGCAGTCGAGGACACCGACCCCAAGTCCAGCGCTTCTGCTGCTGTTGTGCTGTACGTGTTCTTCTCCTTTCTGTTAGAAGTCCTGCTACAGGTCTTGGCTCTAGTTTCTGCCCTATGTATGTTAGGTTCTATGTCGTATAAGCAACTTCATCTAGTGTCTGTTCTAGATGTGTTTAGCTCAAGTTCATATATGCAGACGATGTTTACCTTCTCTCTGTCAGATTGCATGACTTGCTTTATATTTGCTATTTTAGTCATGCTTTATCTAGTATTTCCGTTAGCAAAATTATTTGGTAAATTGCTCACATTTCCAACAGAGGTTAGTTTAAGTTACTCCGCTATGGGTAGTTCGTATACAAAGTTTTATAAATGCTCCCAGGAAAAACGTTTCCGAAAAACACGAATAAAAACCAGCTCACTGCGCCGCGCTACTGGACCGGCCCGCCTCGGGCACAGGCGAGATGGGCCTATTCGGGCGTGCGAGTGTCACGTTCGTGGGCTGGGGTTTATCCGAGGTCGTCACCGGTTCGGGTTCAGTCGGAGGGGTTTGCCGTTCCTAATAAAAATAAAAAAAATAAAGGCCGGGGAGGTTTGCCATTGCCATTGCCCTTCTCCGGCCGCTCTTGTGCGGTCGTGCGTTCGGTTTTTCCGCTTCTCGAGGTTCGGCCGTGCGGTAGTTGTTCGGTTCGGTGGGCGGTCCCGCGGCTGCGCGGGGTCGCTTCTGCGGGCTTGGTCGCCGTCGGCGGCGGCTGCTCGGTCGTCGTGGTCGGCGCGGTCGCCGGTCCTCCTTCTTGCCCCGCCCTTTGTTCTCCGTTCGGTGCCGTCGACGGGCAGTCGGGCCGTCCTTGGTGAGCGCCTTCGCTTCTCTATATTGTATTTTCCCCATTGATTTGGGTGAACAGATTTGGGCTCGATAGCGGTGGGTGTTCGTTACTACTATTATATTCGGTATTGATAGGCAATTTAGGGATTTTTTTTAGGCGTTTGGGCATTGCTATTTGTCTAAGCATTGTTGGTCTATGCTGATCCTCGTATCTTTGGGCCTGCATTCACATGCACCAGACGCCGCCATACCCAGGCGCAGCGGAGGGCGCCGTTCCTTCTAGTTCGATGGATGCGCCTCTTACCGAGGAAAGAAGGGCGGCTAGGCGAGTTCGCCGGAGGGTTTGCTCCTCTGGCTTGCCAACTTCTCTGAACCATGGCGAGTCAGACAATGCACAAGAAACGAGCACACATTCCACCGAGATATCAAGCAGTGATTGCTATACTCAGTTGTCAAGTGAAAGTTCAGACGAAGGATGCGAAAATAGAAGCTCAGGCCATCGCAGAAAACGACGCAAGACATCTGTCATATCCTCTGCATCCGAGCAATCAGGTAATGTTGTTTACTTGCTTGCACATCCGTGTCGAACTTTAAATTGCTATTATAGTCCATTTACCTGTGAACATTTTGTACAGGGCAAGACAGTCCTTCTGCATGCGAGTCTCTTGAGTCGGATGATGTTCAGATAACTCCAGGGAAAGATTATGTGTTACCGCAAAGGTGTGATCTATCTGACGCAGAAAAGAATAGAGTAGTTGCGCTTATAAAGGAAATCAAAGCTAAAGTTACTGTTTTTGTGGCTATCATGTTCAGGTCTTACTCTTCATATGTGGTAAGTTCACTGTTCTTTTCTGTTGAATGCACAGCTCACTGCTTTCAGTCTCAACTCTTTGTTGCTTGCTGATGTGCTACATTCATGTTTTCAATATTATTGAAGAATTGTATTATCTGCAAACTTTCATGAACTTTTGGAGAACTTACGGATAAAAATATATATTTTTCCTGCTTGTCAATGGAAACAATACACTTTTGGGTTCCAAGCTTAAGTTTGGTATATTTATATTTTTTTGTTTGAAAGCGGCATAATATTCTGTTCCATCTGTGGTCAGACCATTCCTAAGGAATATGCTGCTGTGCACTTTCCACATGAAAGTGCAACCATCACGCTTCGGAGTCCAGGCAAGAACAAGAAGTGGCATCCCAGATTCTACAAGAAAGGAACTATGATCAAGCTCACGGGCAGTTGGATACACTTTGTGCGTGACAATGACGTGCATGAGGGAGATATCTGCATTTTTGTACCGGCAAAAGGTGGAAAACCATTCATGTTTACAGTCCATCTACTTCGCAAAGAAACAACTGATTCTCAAACTGAAGTTTCTCATGAATCTTCGGAGTGTGAGGACTCTCATGGTCAGCCGCCCTACATTTTACCATATGGAGCCCGTCTATCTCCCTCTCAGAGGAATGCTGTTCAAAAGAAAGTGGACTCCATCCAATCTGAAGTTCCAATTTACGTGTCAATCATGACAAAGAGCAACCTTGGTTCCAGACACATGGTAGTAAGCTAATTCCTTTTTAATATTGAATGAATTTTACCTTTTGATCTTTATTAACTTTTATGAGTATATGATTCTGGACCTTCCTACAAGAAACTATATTTGGTTAACTATATAACTCCAAATTAAACCTAGACATACAGTTTCTGATGTTTTAATGGAAAATTATTCAGTCTGTGACTAAAATCTATACCATGTATCTAACTATCTATCTATGGAATACCAGGAATTGAGTAAACGATATGCCGCTGAACATCTTCCCCACAGAAATGTAACTTTGATGTTCCAGTACATGGGAAAGATATGGAATATCAATATGTTGTTTCATGATCGGAAGTACCCCAAAAGGTGGTACCTTATCGGAGGTTGGTCCAAATTTATCTCTGACAACAGTCTGCGATTAGGAGATATCTGTCTCTTTGAACTGAAAAAGGACGAGAAGGAGCTTACCGTGATAGTCCATCTACTTCGCAAAGAGAGTATTGATCACCCCTCTGGTGGAAGTCCTGTTCTGGACTCGAATTATGTGAGGGCAAGCACAATGATTGCCTCAACAGTGCGTGTTGGGGAGGAGCCAGATGACGGTATGACAGTATTACACAAGTATTAGTACTATAAAAATTCACATATTTTATTTCTGATTTATGTGAAAACTTGTTCAGAAGAAGAAACCGCCTCTTCAGGGCGTGAAGAACAAGGATTCCATGATGAGCCTATCGAGCATAACCATTCCGAGGGAGCCTCTAAGGTCCCCTATATGCTTTTCTATGCCAACTTCACTTCTCTTAAATATTATGTTTGATATTCTTTAATAACATTCTGGTCCTTTTAAACGTGTTGTTGAGTTGGTTTTTGTAATATCCTGGTTCGTTTCTCTTACAATCATTTCATGTTTATCAGGCGACATAAAAGTTGTATTGTCATTTTTTTTTGTACAGGCACACATGCCTACTGCTCCATGCTCAGAGAGTAACGCGTCTGGAATCAGCCCGTCATCGGAAGCTAGAGAGCAAGCTGCTGGTTGTTCAAAGTAATTCACTTAGCCATGCATAAATGCTTGTATTCATTTAATTACTATAAATGCTACCTTGATGTCACTTGGCATGCATTTAATAGCCTACTCCCTCCGTCCTCAAATAAGTGGACGTTTAGCATTCCAAATTTGTCCACAAAAGAGTGTACTTTCATCTTCTCGATGCACTTTAAAGTAGAAAAAAATGCTTCTTTTTCATCACACGAGAATCAAACCCAATAACATTCAACACATGGTCTCCACATTTTTTACATGCACTTAGCTCATTGGAGGTGATGGAATAAAAGAGGAGAGAGGTGGTGGCTTGCACCTTCCCAATGCATTTTCTACTCCACTCCATAATTTGTGTTGAAATTTCTATATGTACACTTATTTGAGGACGGAGGGAGTAACTGATTTTTTGATCACCTTATGTTTGCAGCAAAAGTTTTGCAACAGAATTTCCAAATAAGCTTAGCTCCACTATGGAACACAACAGGATTATCCACACTGACAGAGCGGCAGCATCAGAAGTTATTGGTTTGTCAGATTACAGGATCCACAACAGTTGTGATAGTATTGATTCACAAGGAGGAGAGTCTCTTGCTGTTCAACAGCAATCGAGTCCTAGTCCTGAAATTGGCAATTCAGTTAATCGGGTATGGGATAGCTTATTCTCTGGAACACCTTCAAAATGTTGTTTTTGCTTGTTTATATAATCCTCTTATTTCATCAGAGCAGGTGTTCTATTTTTAGAAGTTTTTTTGTGCAGTGTCATATTTCTAGCATATGAGTTTTGTCAGAGCAGGTGTTCTATGATATGCAACAGATTTTTGAGTTTTGACCGTGACATATTCACAACCAATGTCGTGTGTATATAAGACTAGCAATATTGAACCTCCAGTAAAGTCTCCATGAGCTGTGTTGTTGATAGACGGCAGATTAGTTGTTTACAAGTTCTTGTTCTTCGTGACATACCAAAATACGAATTTAGGAGGCTAATATAGCATATGGTCTTTTTTGGCGTTCAAACATAGCAATGTGAATTTAGTTAGTCAGTCCCTTCCCAGCATTGCACAGCATAGCCATCAAGCTAGAACTGTGTGTTGTATGTTCCTTTACCGAAAAAGGCTTTCGCCCCGCTTTATAGATAAAGCAAACCGTCCGAGCCAAACATCCAACATAGTTCACACACACACACACACAGACACTCAAAGTCACACCAGCACAAGGGTTAATGCTGAGGGCACAGCTCAACAAGCCCTAAGAACAAAAGGACACACACAAAGACCGCCACGAACGAGTCCAGCCTAATCAGGCTCCAGCGGCGGTGGCGGAAGCGGGGGCGCCATGCGGAAGGCCATCGATCGAAGGTCGGTGAGGAGGGTGTCGATGACGCTCCGGTCCTGGGGGCGGCTAAGCGGCCGCCAAAGCTGCAAATAGCCACACATTTTGAAGATCGCGTCAGTCGCACGTCGCAGAGGCACTTTCTGAATAACGAGCTTGTTGCGAATATTCCAGAGCGTCCAAGCTAGGATCCCAATGCACAGTCATCTAATATGGCGGTAACGTGGGGAGGAGGCATGGATCTCCGCGAGTAGGTCGGGGAAGTTGGTATTGCACCATTGTCCACCGACCGTTTCACGGAAGCACGACCACAGGAACTGGGCAGTGGAGCAGTTGAAGAAAATATGGTTCGAGTCCTCAACTGTGGCGCACAGGGGACACATCCCGTCCCCAGGTCCATTACGCTTGCGGACTTCAACCCCAGAGGGGAGACGTCCCCGGATCCACTGCCAGAGGAATATCCGGATCTTGAGGGGGAGTCGGATGTCCCAGATCAGGCTAAAGGGCTCAGGGGCCGGCGAAGGGGCGATGGCAGCGTACAAGGACTTCGTGGAGAAGCATCCCGAGGGCTCCAGGCGCCACGCCATGGAGTCATCGGCGCCCTCTACATCCATCGGCAAGAGAGCGATGTCCTGTAGAAGGGCGTCCCATGCGTCAACCTCCTGAGGGCCAAAGGTGCGCCGAAAGGCGAAGCGCCCTAAGTCAATAAGGGCCGTCTCGACGGAAATCCTGGGGTCAGCCGCAATGGCAAATAAGCCCGGGAAGCGGGTGGCCAGAGGGGAATCCCCAAGCCAGCGGTCGAACCAAAACAGGGTCGAGGACCCAGAACCCACCGAGATAGAAGTGCCAATTCGGAGCACGGGGAGGAGCTAGATGACAGCCTGCCAGAACTGGGATCCCCCAGAGCGCTGGCAGAAAGCAAGAGGTTGTCCTCGGAGGTACTTATTCTTGATGATGGTAAGCCAGAGGCCGCCCTCTCCGTTGGCGATACGCCATAGCCATCGGGTCAGGAGCGCGATGTTCATCCGACGGGAGGACAAGATCCCCAGACCTCCCTGGTCTTTGGGTTTGCAAATGTCCGGCCAGCTCACCATATGGTATTTTTGCTTATCCCCCTCGCCAGCCCAGAAAAACCTAGACTGATATTTGGCCACCTCCTGGTGAAGCGTCTCATGGAGTCTATAGAAGCTCATGAGGAACCAGAGGAGGCTTGCCAGCGAGGAGTTGATGAGGATTACCCGCGCCGTCTACGAAAGCCATCGGCCCTTCCAGGGCTCGACCCGGTGTTGCATTCGGGTCACGGAAGGGCGGAGGTCCGCTACGGTGAGGCGCGAGTCACTAATGGGGATCCCCAGATAAGTCGTGGGGAAAGAACCCAGGCGGCAATTAAGCCGGTCCGCAATGTCCTGGGCCTCCTCCGGTGGGTATCCCAGTACCATCACTTCGCTCTTATCAAAGTTGATGGTCAGACCGGACATTTGTTGGAAGCAGAGGAGGAGGAACTTCAGGTTGGCAATATCAGACGCGGAGCCCTCTACCATTATTATGGTGTCGTCAGCATATTGTAGGAGGGAGACCCCCCCCCCCCCTCCTACAAGGTGTGGGACCACGCCGTGAATGTATGTTCCTTTTCATATGGAACACTCTTCGGAGCATGACTTTGCCCATTTGTTTGATTGTACTTAAGTTGTGGATATTCTGTCTGGTGCAGATTACAGTTTATCTATCTCTCAGGGTCAGTGCTGAGCAGTGTTCATGTTTTAATTGGTGTTAATTCAGTGCTTCGTGGAGCCCTGTGGTGTACATTTCTCTTATCATTCTGCACATATTTTATTTTCTTGCTATTCTATTGTATACGCCGTACGTTCCAGAATAATTCATTGTATGACATTATCAGGATTCTTCAAGTGTTACAGGCCAGAATGGTGTTGCTTTACAGTCATTAGTAAGAGTTACAGGCCAGCAGGTAGGCGATGCTGAAAAGGAAGTTAATGCCAGCGGTGGAGAAAATACTCTTGCAGATCTACGTCATTTAGAGCCTCAAAATGCGGCAGCTGTGCCCAGCCAGGCTGCCTTGCCCATGCCTAAGGAAAAAACTGATACACAGACAAATCGATCTGCCCAACCAGATGTAGCGCAAGCACAACCTCCACAAGGAGAGGTAGAGCAAGCAGGTCTGTCTGGTGTGGCATCGCCTCAGCCTTTACAACCAGCACAACTTGCGCAGGGAGAGGCAGAACAAGATCTATCTGGTGTAGCTTTGCCTTCACAACCTGAAACCCGACCGTCAATATCTGGGTTTGTCAAAACTCGGTCCAATCTTGAAACTCAGTCTGTCCAACAAAGTATAGCACCCGTACAATTTCCACAAGAACAAGCAGGTCTGTCTGGTGTAGCATCTGCTCAGCCTTTGGTGCCTGAAATGCGGCCATCAAACCCCTTGTCAAATATTCCGCTTGAAAGAGCACACCCAAATCGGGGTCAATCAAGTCGTCAACCAGAGGTCGCAGCTGGTCCTGCCCAGCCTGCACAACTCTTTCCGGTGCCGTCGATGATGTTTAATCACCCACCAATTGGTGATGAACCACTGAAAAATGAGCTGCACAGGTTACGGTTACACATTGACTCACTTGATAAAATCTATGAATTAAAGGTTTGCATTTTTTCCTCTTGCTTGCATACATCTTGAGTTTGAATTTGTCATGCTAATTCTGGATTCATCATGTTCTCATTGATTCCACTTTCACTTATGAACAGCAATCACAGCTTCAGACAGAGTGCAGCCAAGAAATTGAGAAGATAAAACAAAAGTATGATTTGTTACTTGAGGAACGGGATTCTGTTCACCTTGAGCAAATGAAGACACTTGATGGTTTATTGGAGAAAGTTGTCTTCCACCAATCACTAGCTGCCGATTTCCGAGCGAAATTCATATCATCATCTGCAGCACAAGGTAATCAATATAGGCAATCATATTTAATGTGTAGAGAAGGATTTTGTGAGCCAAATTTCTGCTGCCACTTCTTTTTTTTATCGTGGGTTTTGGATTCGAAGATTCAGTTTTCCTCCCTACATATTTGTTTTCTGTTCTTCAGTTTTTGGATGATCAATTATGTTTAACGCTTTATTACTTTGTTTTCATAATGAGTTTCTGAGCGCAAACGCCAAGCGTGTATGCTTGTCAAGTTGTCGTGCTCATGGTTTGAATAGGCTCGTGCTGAAAATATTAACAGTAGTTGTGAATTAAGTTTATCCTCACAGATTTATTGATCACTAATGCTCATTTCTTTCTTTGCAGCAAAAGCCTATAGCCGTCCAATTCATCAGACACCCCAGGCTTCTCAGCAAGCACCCATGAGGCCGCCAGGTGTGACATCGACTTCGCCGCCAGTTGCGTGGTCATCAGCTGGTCGACCAGTAGTGCCGGGAGGTGCACAGCCATCACAGGTGGATCGACCATCAACGCCGGCATCATCACAGGTGCCTCGTCCGCCATTGCCATCTACACCAGTAGTCCGGCCTCCCATAAACCCTGGCAACCTTGTCAGAACAACAGGTGCTCCCATGCCTCGAGTTCCACCACGTGGAAGCCATGGAGTTCCGAGTGCATCCGCTCCTCATCTTCAGCGCAGATTGCCGCCTCGGGCGCATTCCACGGCCCCTGCAAATCAGAGGCAGCAGCAGCAGCAGCATGCCACATCTGTAAGCCCGCAGTCTTCACATGCAGTTCCCCCTGTGAGCTCATCACCCTTGCCGCCGTCAAGTTCACAAGCAACTCACCATGGTTCGTCGACTCGGATGGATGTGGATGTGGTATGCCTGTCTGATGATGAGTGAGGAAGAGGACCTAGACTAATGACTAGAGAGTAGGGGTAGGGGAGCCTGACAAGGAATGGACGATCAACCCATTCATTCGGCTCCATGTTTGTGCACCGCCGTAGTACCGCGCCCTGTATATGACCGTCCTACCTTCTGTTGCTGTAAATTGCGAACCACCAGGTGTTAAGAATGTGTACTTGTTCGTCCATGTTTAATTATGGGTCCTCATCTCATCCTGAATTTCTTATGTTATTAATAGTTGTGTTACGGCATTGATAAATTTGATACACCAATGACCCAAGGAGGAAGCAAACTCCACACAACAGAGCAAGCCATTCTAATTTAATTTATGAACAAACATGAAAATCACCTTATTTATTTTGGTTTCCAAAGTTTTACCTGAACTATCTTGCCTTTGCTGGTTTTTTTCTTTCTATTTTCACTTCTAAAAGGTCCCATGGTTTTCAATGTTTTACTCATATCTCAAAAATAATCACACGTTTTTTTAAATGAAATTTGATTGCTGGGAAAGATTTTTTTACTTGTTTTATGTACTCCCTCGGATCCATATTAATTTGTGAAGTAGTTGTACCGGCCAAAGCCATTTTAAAAATTGTAGATCAGTGTTGTACAACTCAAACTGGCATTCAACCCTCACATGCTCCCATGATACCAACTTAAAAATTTCAAATTTAAACATCTCAAAAAATTCTGAAAAAAAAATCATGCATGTTCACAACACATATGTCGACAACCCTAAAAAATTTAGATCAAAATTCGAAATACACATGGAGAAACAAAAATGACAAATTCAGACGTGAATAGTGTCATTTTTGCTTTTATCTTCTTTTGACACTATTCATGAAAGATTTGTCTTTTTTGTTTCTCGGTGTATATTTTGGATTTGGATCTAAATTTTTAGGGGATGTCTACATATATGGTGTGAACATCCATGATTTTTTGCAGATTTTTTTAAAACGTCTAAATTTGAATTTTTTAAGGTGGTAGCATGGGAGCATTTATGGGTTGGTATCACCTGATACGAACATGTTCACCATGACATAACCTGTTCATCTAGCGCAAAAAAATACTCCCTCTGTCCCATAATGTAAGAGGGAGTACTAGTGTTTTCTCTCTTAGTTTATGAAAGTATGAAATCTTGCACTGATCTCAATGTTAAATCGGTCGGTCTTCGATGCGACTAAGATTTAACTAATTCTCAGGCGAATGAGAATGAGCATATGAGATAAGAACTAGTTTATGTAAGTAGAACAAAAAAAAGGACAGAAACCACCATGTACAAATTAAACTATTGCAATAACAGAATGCCAATACAAGAATGAAGAATATAACCACCGTTATTTAAAAAAATTTCTCTGCTTTAGGTTGTGGTTCATTCCTGTGCCGACTGCCAGCTCTTAGAAACCATTAGATATGTCTTATCTGGGTTACTTTGAATTAGATGACACAATTTAATCCGACCCTTTCTAAAAGAGGTTCTAACTCAAACCTCTCTACTATCTAATAATGTCAAAGCTAGTATTTTATGTCTGCATGTCTCAGTTAAGCAGAAGTGCACTTGAAGCAGGAACACAAGATCGAAATTCTTTCAGACTTACCAAGAGCAGCTAGTTCAGTAAAATACAGATTGCATTCGCGTGCAATACTTGGAGCTTCTTTTATGAATTTACAAGACATTAACAATTCAATATATAGTACATCACAAACCAAACAATGCCGTCCATCACCGCTGACAAATTTAACAGAAATGTCAAAATAGCATGACTATGTAAAGTGTCAACTATAGTTATATATGTTACTCAGGGAATCCTTTAAGATCTGATCAATGTCGTTGCAGTGCCGGTCGTATTTTTCAAACAGATGGTTCTGCTCCCAATGCTAGCATCTCGTGACAGTCGCTCTCTCTGAAGCTGACATGCCTCGAGTAAATAGGCTCATCTGTGAAAGCGCCTAAAGCAGACACATCAAACAGATGGAGTGAAGCATCTGCAAAGGAAGTATCAGTGAGTTTGGAACTTGTTCTAGGGATTTGCTATACAGAAGAATGCATACTACTCTAGCCGAATCATGTAATATCATCTTGACAAATAACATTGGGAGGTTGTTGATTAAAGAGGGGGAAATCGACAAAAGCTTTGGGCGTTGATGCACCAAGGAGAAGAAAATGCTACAGGGGGTATTTTATATTTGCAAACAGAAGATTAAAATGTACTGAGTAATTACCACTGGTTACAAAAGGTATGTCATAGTCCTCATCGACCATTGTCAAGGATGCTTGCTTTAATAACACGGATCCTGAAAATTCATCTGCAGCGGGGCAATGGAGCGTGACTGAACCGGGTATGTCATTTGCAGCGGTGCTTCCATGGTATTGTTCGGAGCCAGAACCAAGGTAAACACTGATGTCAAAAGACGCATCCTGGGAGAGTACGATGCACATAATGATATCAGATGACAGATTATAGACCAACTGAGTTATTAAACATAGAGGAAATTTTGGGCCACCTTTGAATGTATTCTGTGTTCCTGTTTTGAAAGAGATAGTAAGAGCCCTCCCATCCATTAAAGAGAGATGGCAGGAAACAAAGCACAACTTTTGCAAACAAAGGAAAGAGGATATTCTATTGCAGCGCCAGTTTGAGCAATCCCCCCGGTTTCAAGTAAACGAGGAAAGTAAAGAAGAAGCTAGCTACATATGTGCCTTAATACTTGCTCTATTTTTTCCCGAAAAGAAAACTTCCCTTGGGCTTCATAGCCAGAGTATAACAAAGACAATTCTATACAAAAGTAATTCTGATGAAATGTACTACAAAATCACAAAAATAGTATAGTCCCGAGTAAGATTGGGAATAATGACAATTCACTCTGGAGGATATGAAAGTAGCTGAATTGCATTACAAATATACTTTTTGCAGGACCTATTATATAACAGCATTACTTACTTCTTCATTTGGTGTCACTCGTATGGATCCAAGCCTTTTTAATGTGCACTGCTTGGGATGACTGCCTGAAGTACCTTGATGACCATCAGCTTCATGAACATTTCGCTCTGCACAATCTAAGTTTTCATGCCAATAAAGCACTTCAGTTGCTTGTTAAGAAGTTAATATTGTTGTCAAAAAAGATGACAGGCATGTGGACAGTATTTACTCTGTTGATGTCCTTGCATAAATTTAGGTTCCAGCATGATCGACCCTTGGGAAATACTCTGGTTGATTGGTCTTGGTTTTCCATTATCCATTACATAATCAGGCTGAAGGTTGGTCCAAGTTTCATATGCAACTTTGCTCCATTGTTCCACCCGCCCCTGCAAACGTGAACCCCGATAAGTGTACATATACTTCAGAACATGTTTGTGAAACCAAAGCAAGATTAACAACCTTTTCATCTTTCTGCAACACTAAGTTCGGAACTTCGAGGCCTTTTTTGACGATAAAGAAAATATTCGCTGGCCTGCATCCTGAGATGCACACAGCCAAGAACTTCATGTACCCAAATTATATGTGCATGTTATAAAGTGCATTGAGATAGCTCATAGCTGACTGATTGAGGTTATACGTTTGCAGAATGTATCTGTTGTTTGATCTTTTTGTCAAAGTCAACAACTGTCATGAGTAAAAAAATACTAGATTTCCAAAACTAATGATAATTTGTTATAAGAAGAGATGTATGTCCATACAAAACTTATTTATTCTGAATTCTTATGCATTTCTCTTGTATGCATGGAGCTGTTATGTTAAAATGGCAAATTCATTATGCACAACCTGCAATTCAGAAATTTCTAGGAGAAGCTCAAAATAGTATGAGAGGAACACCTGCATCCGTTGATCGAGGTTCTTGAAGGGAGTGTACTGGTCACTGGATGTGACTCCAACAATCCTATAGAAACAGTTGAAGAACAGAACAACATCATGGCCTTCCACGATGAAAGAGTAAAGCTCCTTTCCAGGATCACACTTTTTAGCATGATCAACAATAGTCGTCCATACTAGCTTTGTGGCCTTTTTGAGAACCTAAATGCAGCGGGAAATAAACTTAACTTGCTATCATACTCAGTATCAAAGTGAGCAAGTAGTACAGAAGGAATTCATTTCTTACTTTGCGGAGAGTATGTTCATCCTTGTAATATGACGTCAAGAAATCCTTCACAGAAAAGATGCCACTCCCTTTGAGTGCCTCATGGAAGACACCATCCTTTGAAATTTTCTGCAGGCGCCAAACATCATCATCCAATGATGGAATGTCATGCTTTTGGGATCCTGCAAGTACAAGAAATAGATTGATCGCTAGTTTCAACATCGCAAAAAAACTAAGTTAACAAAAAATCAAATTTTAAATCCAAGCCTACCTTCTCCGCGACGATCCTTTACTGTGAAAGGTTCAGTTACCCCTTCTAGGATCCGTTCACCAAGCTCGTCAACAACCATTACCCCAAGCCTGAACTTGCCACTCCTCGTGAACTTGGAGTTATCAATAAAAGTAGCGTCACGGAGATCAGCCTTGCCATTCTTCAGGCTAAGCTCGAGCTCTCCCGTCAGCACTGCCCCAATTTTGTCCCGTGGACGTACGATATGTCTGCTGAAATTCTCTAATGTCCAGCAATCTTCATTATCTATGTTGAAGTCGCCATCGAGAACAACAATTTTTATCTTGGCAGAAAGAAGGCGATGAGAATTGTTCTCTTGTTGGTTGTTGTCCTCCAGACATATCTTGAGAGGATCGCCATTTGCTGCGCGGATTCCCTTCTTTGTGAAAATTTCATTACTCAAGCCATTCAGGAACCTAAGCTTGTATCTTGGAGGCTGGTTTTGGTCAACCACCGTTCTGCACAAACTGTGTAACGCAGCACATGAGAAGGTCAAGGCAACCATAAATGGTATTTAAAGGGCAAAAATTTAGTAAAACAAAAACTTATATTATTACTACTATTTTATGGTTGGACAGAAAAGTGGTGTTTGTAGTCAGGAAATGGTACCTAGGAGCACGGCTTAAGTAGCCTGTAATCGCTTTAGTCACCGCTTCTGGTATCTGTCAAAAGGAAGAGGAAAACTTTGAGTGGTTGACCTTCCGAAAAAGTCCAGAAATTGCCATAATAAAGTAAACTACTACCTCCATTCCTAAATATAATACGTTTTGGCAGTTTAAATTGAACCAACAAAACGTCTTATATTTATTTTTTTAGGAACAGAGGGAATACAAAAGAACAGGATCACAAAAGACTGCTATCTTCATAGTATTATGCATCACTAACATCAATAGCACCCTCTGTTAATGAAACATATAGCACATATCCTCTCATCTTGATTTTGGTTTAAACCAATTTCGACGGCCACTGGAATTAGCTAAGGTCTTCAATTTAGCCGAAGATCCAGCATTTTCGTCTGGATCTCACTGAAATGAAATCACCGCAATTTCCAGAAAATATCTCTTTGCAGAATGTCAATGGAATTTGAAATGGCCAACCTACTAAATGGCGCCTAGTGTTCCGTCACATCAGATTGCATTGCAGACAAATAGGTTCCGTTCAATAGACTAGTTAGTGAACCGCGTGCTACTGCTACATGATCAACGAAAAGGTCAATCAATATATACCATGTAGTTTATCAAGAATCTTCATGGAGTGTGAGATGATTGATTACCCGGCTGATGGCAGACTCAATCACGGACTCAACCGCAGCCTCCACCCTCTGCACGCAGTTGGTGACCATCTCCTCCAGATGCCTGCATCCCCTGATCTCTCTGCAGAGTAATCAATCAAACGGTCAATATCTCTTACGAGTCGAGAGTTGAGACAAGAACGGATCAAGAAAGGGACGGAACGCGAGGGAAAGAAGAAGAAGAAGAAGAAGAAGAAGAAGAAGAAGAAGAAGAAGAAGAAGAAGACGGGAGACTCACAGGTCGAAGGAGCGACACCTCTTCTTCAGCGCTGGCGAACGCGCCGGCGACGGGGAGTCCCCTCCGCCGCCGCCCTCCAGCAGCCGCTTCGCCGGCATGGGCGGGCGCTAGCTAACTGGCTGCTCAGCGCGGCGGGAATCGGCTGCAGGTCAAGCCAGGTAGTCTCGCTCGCTCGCTCGCTTGCTTGATTGCTGCTCTAGACTCTAGTCAATGTCAATGTGTGTGCTTCTGGTGCGGTGGGGAGTGAGGAGTGGGGAGTATCGGCGCTCATGTTTATATATGGCCCCGCTTGAGACAGGAAGGGAAATGTTCCGCACTTATCCTCCTCTCCCCCTCCGGGGCGGGCGAGGCGAGCGACGCGGCCTGGGAGAAGATTCCTAGGAGAGACGCGGCCGGGGCGAGCCGATGTGTGATATCTTCATCCATCAGGATCCAAGTCCAAAACTTAAAATTGATGCTCACATTATTTCTAAATTTATTTTAGGTTTTTGGCAATATTTGGTAAGAGCACCTTCAACAGACGCGCGGTTACGCTGCGTGCTAATTTTTTTGCAGCGCCGAAATAGCATTTTCAAAAAAAAAAAAACGCAAATACGCTAAGGATGCTTATATTTCCATTGATAGAAGGAGAGTGTTTACAGCATGGGATTAGGACGACACACTATGCCATGTACACAAAAGGGAGGCATGGAAGTGGACGTCGAGCAAACAGAAGGGGTTGCTCATCCCCAAGAAAATCCTAGCCTAGCGCTCTGGGATGATGTTGGCGATCACGGCGGCGCCGGCCTGGGCCCAAAGGCGCGCTTCGTCCTTGATGGTGGAGCACAGGTGGGAGACAGAGGGTCGGTCCCCGTCGAAGGTGCAGCTGTTTCTATGCTTCCAAATCCACCAAGCGGTGATGATGATGAGGGAGGACAGGCCTTTCCTCATGGCAGCGGGCGCGAGAGCACAAGAAGAGGCCCACCAGGTGAGGAAGTCGGTGTCTCCAGTCGGCAGATTGGTGGGAAGGCGAGCCCAAGCAAGAACATCGTACCACACCTGGCGGGAGAAGGAGCAGCCAGCCAACATGTGTTGCATCGTTTCATCTTCTTGGTCGCAGAGGGCACATGCGGGCTCATGGGGCAGGCCATGCCTCGCAAGACGCTCTGTCGTCCAACATCTATCTTGGAGGGCAAGCCACATGAAGAACTTAACGCGAAGTGGTGCCCAAGATTTCCATGTGAGCCTCCAGTGTGGCTCCTCGCAGGCACCAAGGAAAAGGGCCTGGTAACACGAACTGGCAGAGTAGGTGCCTGAAGAGGTCCAGCGCCAACGGATGATGTCCAGAGAGTCGGTAAGCTAAAAGTGCCGAAGCGCCCGCCAAAGCTGCACGTACTGCACCATGGCCTCCGGGCCGAGAGCGCCGTGGATGTCATGAACCCAGGAGTGTTGGGACAGACCATCACGGACCGTGCAAATCTTGCGCCGTCTCTTCGGGATCAGTTGAAAGAGCTGAGGAGCGATCTCAGAGACCGAACGACCATCTATCCAGTGGTCCATCCAGAACATGCACTTGTCGCCGCGGCCAACGCTCCAAGTGGTCGAGGTGCGGAAGATGGCGCCGACAATGGCATCATGCGGGATATGCAAGTGGCTCCAGGGGCGCGAGGGATCGGTGCGCTGGAGCCAAAGCCAGCGAGCACGGAGGGCGATGCCCACACGCTGCAGGTCGCGGACGTCCAGCCCACCGAGATGGATAGGCCGGCAAACTCGCTGCCAGTTGACCGTACATTGACCGCCATTGGCATCCTTACATCCGGCCCAAAGGAATCCACGGAAGGCGATGGCCGTGAGGAAGTGAGTAGGGATAGCGCAAAGGACGTGGCGAACGAGGGCCAGCCGGTCACCACAAGAGAGGATGGAGGCGCGCCATGTAGATAGCTTCCGCTCAAGCTTGAGCACGATGGGCAACAGGCTGGACGAAGACGGCTTGCGGATGGAGAGAGGCAGGCCAAGGTATTGCACGGGGAACTGCGTCATGGGGCAGTGCATCTCGTTGACAATGAGGGCCGTGTGCTCGTCGGTGCACCTGATCGGAGTGGAAGAGCATTTGGCGAAGTTGGTCCGCAGGCCGGACGCGACGCCAAAAACGTGCAGGATCTCCGTGATAGCCGTCAAGTCATGGCGGTCGGGGTGGCAGAAGATGACGACGTCATCGGCATATAGCGAGATGCTGGAACTGGCGTGCCGGGGCGTGAGACGACGGAGAAGCCCGAGATCAACCGAGCGAAGAAGCATGGAGTTGAGGACGTCGATGACGATGGTGAATAGCATAGGGGAGACGGGGTCTCCCTGCCGCAGCCCGCAAGCGTGGTCGATGGGCGGCCCGGGTTGCCCGTTGATCAAGACCCTAGTCGAGGCGGTAGATAGGAGGATCGAGATCCAGTCCCTCCAGCGTTGCCCGAAGCCAAGGTGTCTCAGTGTCTCCAGGAGGAAAGGCCACGAGACACCATCGAAGGCCCTAGCGATGTCGAGCTTGAGCAGCATGCGCGGTGACTTGAGGTTGTGGAGGAGGCGGGCCGTCTGCTGAACCAGGAGGAAGTTGTCGTGGATGCATCTCCCGGCGATGAATGCGCTCTGGTTAGTCAAAACCATGCCACCGAGCTTTGGGGCGAGGCGAAGCGATAGAACCTTCGCGAAGATCTTGGCGATAAGGTGTATGAGGCTAATGGGGCGATACTCTGAGAGTGCCGCTGCGTCCGCGCGCTTGGGGAGGAGGGTGAGAAGCACCTCATTGAGCTTTTGGAAGCCGCGCCCATTGGCGGTGTAGAACTTGTTGAACGCATCATGGATATCTTGCTTGATGATGTCCCATGAGGCTCGAAGAAACTCGGCCGTGAAACCATCCGACCCTGGCGCTTTGCCGTATGGTAAGCACTGCACCGCGCGCCAAATTTCCTCCTCGAAAAAAGGTTCGTCGAGGTCATCAAGAGGGGAGGCATACTGCCGAAGGATTGATTGATCAATGGAGAACTCCCGCGCCTCAGTCGTGCCAAGGACGCCCGACAAGTGGCTGAAGGCGGCCTCGGCCATGGCGTCGTGGCTAGTGACAGTCAGCGCGCCAACCTGGAGGGAGGTAATGGCGGTCCGTTGCTTCCTATGAGAGGCGTGGATCTTCATGTAGGAGACGACCATGTCGTCGCCGCGAAGCCAGGCGAGACGGACACGCTGACGCGCGATGGACCGCTCAAGGGAGGCCAACCCAAGGTAGGAACACTTAAGCTTCCAATGCAACCAAGCCTCGCCGTGGCTGAGCGGCCGGAAGTCCTGGGCGGCATCAAGCCTAGCGACGATCTCACGAGCCACCTTGAGCTGGAGGGAGACGTTGCCAATGGTGCGCGCACTCCAAGATTGCATGCGACGAGCGGTGATCTTGAGGCGCGCCACGATGCACCGGTAGGGGTCAGGGGCCCGATGGATGGAGTTCCACGCCTCGGAGACCACATGGTGGAACCCGTCGAGCTTCGGCCAGAAGCGCTCGAAGTGGAAGCAGCGCGCGCTAGGCGGGCGGGAGACACAATCCACGAGCAGGGGGCAGTGGTCGGAGGCCGCGAAGGAGAGACATTGGAGCAAGCAGTTTGGATGGGCGATCTCCCAACCGGATGTGCAAAGCATGCGGTCAATGCGGACAAGCGTTGGAGCCTCGCGCTCACTAGACCTGGTATAACGGCGACCGTGAAGGTAAAGGTCACGAAGCTCCTCTTCAGCAATGAACCGCCGAAATCTGTTCATGCAGCGATGATTGATACGCTGGTTGTTCTTCTCACCGGGCGCAGCAATCATGTTGAAATCACCCCCAAGAAGCCACGGGCCAATGCGGGATGCACACACATCGCGGAGGTCGTTGAGGAAGTCGAGTTTGGCCGCGTCCTCCTACGGTCCATAGACTCCGGTGAGCCACCAATGGCCACCGCCGTCCGACGGGGTGACAAGAGCCGTGATGTGGTGATCTCCAATATGGGGGTTCGAGATAGAAACATCGGGGCTACGCCAGGCGAGGATGATGCCACCGCGAGTGCCATCTGCAGGCAGGGAGTAGAATCCCTCATAGAGAGGGCCGAGAGTGTCTAGAACAAGAGAATCGGTGACGGCCGCTAGCTTGGTTTCTTGCAGGCACACAATAGAGGGCAAAGTAGCGGTGATCACGCTACGGACAGCAGTGCGCTTAGCGCCATTGTTCAAACCACACACATTCCAAAAAAGAATCTTTTGATTACACTCCATAGAGAGGGATGTGGGGGGGCGTAGCGTTCCGAAGCAGAACGAGGGGCCTA